>NC_091157.1:51766633-52066633 GCF_040958095.1 Procambarus clarkii
TCTCTCTCGCCCGAGCAAGAGTCGAAACTTAATTTAAAATTGATATATCTTTGTTCTCGAACATGATATATTTCATTTGGTGAAATCATAATAATGTTCATATCTCGGTCTTTCTGGAGGCATATAAGATTTTAGGCTTTATTAGCGTATCTTTGATAATTATACAATATATCGGCAAGTGCGTAGGCGTCTGCACTCCATGCCCGACAAGCTACTGAGCGCTACTATAAAAACATATGTATCTTCACTTGAGCTATAAATATGTCTATTGTAATGTATTGAAAATGAAGCTCTTATTTCTATCTTGCTTAAGACATATAAAACATTTGTGTTTATTAACGAATTTACGTGAAATAAACATTGATCTGAGAGAGAGTTGCTCTGTCGTTCAGTCTGTACGGGGTGGGAGCTCCGTAATTTTTAAAATACATGTATCTTCATTAGAACTTTAAAAATGTCTATGGTAAAGTGTTTAAAGTGAAGCTTATATGTCTGCCTTTCTTGAGACATATAAAACATATATGTTTATTAACGAATTCACGTGAAATAAACTTTGTTCTGAGAGAGAGTTGCTCGGTCGATCAATCTGTCCGGGGTTAAAGCTCGGCTATTATAAAAGTACACGTATCTTCGCTTTAAATTTAAATATGCCCATGGTAAGGTATTTAGAATGAAGCTTATATTTCTATCTTTCTTGTGACATATAAAACTCTTACGTTTATTAAGGAATCTGTGTGAAATAGGCATGGTTCTGAGATGAATGCTGCGGTTTTCGAGCTCGACGCGCGGCAATGGACGCAATACACATCCAGTGGGTGTTATTGGACCCTATACCCATTTTATTTGTTTTTGGAGCCCCATACCCATTCTATGGGTGGTTGGAGCCCCATACCCATCCTGTGGGTTGTAGTGGACGCCATACTCATCCTGTGGGTGGTATTGGACCCCATACCCTTCCTGTGGGTGGATGTGATCCCCATACTCATCCTGTGGGTGGATGTGACCCTCATACCCATCCTGTGGGTGGTATTGGACCCCTTTCCCACCTAACAGGCGGTAGGTGACAATATACCCATCCTAGCTATAGTTGGTATAGTAGACACAATACCGTCCTGTTTGCAGTAGTTTACCCCATAGACATTCAAATGTAACATCGTTTTCTGTTAGCGTTCCTACAAAACATTCTTTAAAGATTTTTAAAGTCAAACTATGGTATATAATATTGATTGGTGAAGCACTGTTATTCCATGTAATAATTTATAGTGCTTATTATAATTTACTAAGAACAACTAATATTTCTCAAAACAAAACTACGAGCCTTCAATAGGATATAGCTGATCTGTAATATTATAAGAGCATGGACAACAGTAGGTAAATTTCACAACCCATGTGGGACCTGAAAACTACAATTTTCCTTATAATTGAACCAATCACGAATATTCTGCTATCTATGTTGACGGACGGGTACTGTGACACGTAAATTGGTACGTGAGGAAGAGTTTGGGCCTTGGTAAAAAAAGTAACTGGGAATATATCACATATTTACTAATTCATATTCAACATATTGACTTTAAGCATTAAGTCATATATGTGCTGTCTTGTGTGAGAACGGGTTGCACCACCACCAACCTCTGTGTGTTATAACAGCGTCACCACCACTAACCCCTGTGTGTTATAACTGCATCAAAACAACAAACCTCTGTGTGTTATAACAGCATCATCACCACCAACCTCTGTGTGTTATAACAGCGTCATTACCACTAACATCTGTGTATTATAACAGCGTTACCACCACCAACCCCTGTGTGTTATAACAGCGTCATCAACACCAACCTCTGTGTGTTATAAGAGCGTCACCTCCACCAACCTCTGTCTGTTATAACAGCGTCACCACCACCAACCTCTGTGTGTTATAACAGCGTCACCACCACTAACCCATGTGTGTTAAAACAGCGTCACCACCACCAACCTCTGTGTCTTATAATAGCATCACCACCACCAACCTCTGTGTGTTATAACTGCGTCAAAACCACAAACCTCTGTGTGTTATAACAGCGTCACCACCACCAACCTCTGTGTGTTTTAACAGCGTCACCACCACCAACCTCTGCGTGTTATAACAGCATCACCACCACCAACCTCTGTGTGTTATAACAGCGTCACCACCACCAACCTCTGTGTCTTATAACAGCGTCACCACCACCAACCTCTGTGTCTTATAACAGCGTCACCACCACCAACCTCTGTGTCTTATAATAGCATCACCACCACCAACCACTGTGTGTAATAACAGCATCACCACCACCAACCTCTGAGTGTTATAACAGCATCACCACCACCAACCTCTGTGTCTTATAACAGCATCACCACCACCAACCTCTGTGTTTTATAACAGCATCACCACCACCAACCACTGTGTGTAATAACAGTGTCACCAACACCAACCTCTGTGTGTTATAACAGCATCACCACCACCAACCTCTGTGTGTTATAACAGCATCACCACCACCAACAACATCTGTGTTATAACAGCGTCACCACAACCAACCTCTGTGTGTTATAACATCGTCACCACTACCAACCCCTGTGTGTTATAACAGCATCACCACCACCAATCTGTGTGTGTTATAACAGCATCACCACCAACTACCCGTGTGTCTTATAACAGCGTCACTACCACCAACCTCTGTGTGTTATAACAGTGTCACCACCACCAACCTCTGTGTTATAACAGCGTCACCACCACCAATCTCTGTGTGTTATACCAGCGTTACCACCTCCAACCTCTGTGTGTTATAACAGCGTCACTACCACTAACCTCTGTGTGCTATAACAGCGTCACCACCACCAACCTCTGTGTTATAACACCGTCACCATCAACAACCTCTGTGTGTTATAACTGCGTCAAAACCACAAACATCTGTGTGTTATAACAGCGTCACCCCCACCAACCTCTGTGTGTTATAACAGCGTCACCACCACCAACCTCTGTGTCTTATAATAGCATCACCACCACCAACCTATGTGTGTTATAACAGCCTCACCACCACCAACCTCTGTGTATTATAACAGCATCACCACCACCAACCTCTGTGTCTTATAACAGCGTCACCACCACCAACCTCTGTGTTTTATAACAGCATCACCACCACCAACATCTTTGTGTAATAACAGCGTTACCACCCCAAACATCTGTGTGTTATAACAGCGTCACAACCACCAACCTTTGTGTGTTTTAACAGCGTCACCACCACCAAACCTCTGTGTCTTATAACAGCGTCACTACCACCAACCTCTGTGTGTGTTATAACAGCGTCACCACCACCAATCTCTCTGTGTTATAACAGTGTCACCACCACCAACCTCTGTGTGTTATAACAGCTTCACCTCCACCAAACCCTGTGTGTTATAACAGCATCACCATCACGAACCTTTGTGTGTTATAACAGCGTCACTACACCCAACCTCTGTGTCATTTAACAGCGTCAACACCACCAACCTCTGTATTATAACAGCGTCACCACCAACAACCTCTGTGTCATAACAGTGTCACCACCACCAACCTCTGTGTGCTATAACAGCGTCACCACCACCAACCTGTGTGTTATAATCACGTCAGCTCCACCAACCCCAGTGTGTTATAACAGCGTCACCACCACCAACCTGTGTGTTATAACAGCGTCACCATCACCAACCTCTGTGTTATAACAGTGTCACCACCACCAACCTCTGTGTGTTATAACAGCGTCACCACCACTAACCCCTGTGTGTTATAACTGCGTCAAAACAACAAACCTCTGTGTGTTATAATAGCATCATCACCACCAACCTCTGTGTGTTATAACAGCGTCATTACCACTAACATCTGTGTGTTATAACAGCGTTACCACCACCAACCCCTGTGTGTTATACCAGCGTCATCAACACCAACCTCTGTGTGTTATAACAGCGTCACCTCCACCAACCTCTGTCTGTTATAACAGCGTCACCACCACCAACCCCCTGTGTTTATAACAGAGTCACCACCACCAACCTCTGTTAGTTATAACAGCGTCACCACCACTAACCCATGTGCGTTAAAACAGCGTCACCACCACTAACCTCTGTGTCTTATAATAGCATCACCACCACCAACCTCTGTGTGTTATAACTGCGTCAAAACCACAAACCTCTGTGTGTTATAACAGCGTCACCACCACCAACTTCTGTGTCTTATAATAGCATCACCACCACCAACCTCTGTGTGTTATAACAGCGTCACCACCACCAACCTCTGTGTGTTATAACAGCATCACATCCACCAACCTGTGTGTTATAACAGCATCACCACCACCAACCTCTGTGTCTTATAACAGCGTCACCACCACCAACCTCTGTGTCTTATAATAGCATCACCACCACCAACATCTGTGTGTTATAACTGCGTCAAAACCTCAAACCTCTGTGTGTTATAACAGCGTCACCACCACCAACCTCTGTGCCTTATAATAGCATCACAACCACCAACCTCTGTGTGTTATAACAGCGTCACCACCACCAACCACTGTGTGTAATAACAGTGTCACCAACACCAACCTCTGTGTGTTATAACAGCATCACCACCACCAACAACATCTGTGTTATAACAGCGTCACCACAACCAACCTCTGTGTGTTATAACAGCGTCACCAATACCAACCTGTGTGTGTTATAACAGCATCACCACCACCTACCCGTGTGTCTTATAACAGCGTCACTACCACCAACCTCTGTGTGTTATAACATTGTCACCACCACCAACCTCTGTGTTATAACAGCGTCACCACCACCAATCTCTGTGTGTTATACCAGCGTAACCACCTCCAACCTCTGTGTGTTATAACAGCGTCACCACCACCAACTTCTGTGTGTTATAACAGTGTCATCACCACCACCATCTATTTGTTATAACAGCGTCACCACAACCAACCTCTGTGTGTTATAAGAGCGTCACCCCCACCAACCTATATGTATTAAAACAGCGTCACCACCACCAACCTCTGTGTTATAACAGTGTCACCACCACCAACGTCTGTGTGTTATAACAGTGTCACCACACCCAACCTCTGTGTCTTATAACAGCGTCACCACCACCAACCTCTGTGTTATAACAGTGTCACCACCACCAACCTCTGTGTCATAACAGTGTCACCACCACCAACCTCTGTGTTATAACAGCGTCACCACCACCAACCTCTGTGTATGTTATAACAGCGTCACCACCACCAACCTCTGTGTGTGTAATACCAGCGTTACCACCATCAACCTCTGTGTGTTATAACATCGTCAACACCACCAACCTTTGTGTGTTATAACAGCGTCACCATCACCAACCCCCTGTGTTTATAACAGAGTCACCACCACCAACCTGTGTGTGTTATACCAGCGTTATCACCACGAACCCTTGTGTGTTATAACAGCGTCACCATAACCAACCTCTGAGTTATCTCAGCGTCACCACCACCAACCTCTGTGTTATAACAGCGTTACCACCGCAAACATCTGTGTGTTATAACAGCATCACCACCACCAACCTCTGTGTGTTATAACAGTGTCACCACCACCAACCCCTGTGTCCTTTAACAGAGTCACCACCAAAAACCCGAGTGTTTTACAACAGCGTCACCACCAAAAACATCTTTGTGTAATAACAGCGTTACCACCACCAACCTCTGTGTCTCATAACAGCGACACTACTACCAACCCCTGTGTGTTATAACAGCGTCACCACCAAAAACATCTTTGTGTAAGTACAGCGTTACCACCACCAACCTCTGTGTCTCATAACAGCGTCACTACTACCAACCCCTGTGTGTTATAACAGCGTCACTACCACCAACCTCTGTGTGTTTCATCAGCGTCACCACCACCAACCTCTGTGTCTCATAACAGCGTCACTACTACCAACCCCTGTGTCTTATAACAGCGTCACTACCACCAACCTCTGTGTCCTATAACAGCGTCACCACCACCAATCTCTGTGTTATAACAGCGTTACCACCACCAACCTCTGTGTGTTATAACAGCATCACCACCACCAAACCCTGTGTGTTATAACAGTGTCACCACCACCAACCTCTGTGTGTTATAACAGCTTCACCTCCACCAAACCCTGTGTGTTATAACAGCATCACCATCACGAACCTTTGTGTGTTATAACAGCGTTACTACACCATCCTCTGTGTTATAACAGCGTCACCACACCCAACCTCTGTGTCTTATAACAACGTCACCACCACCAACCTCTGTTATAACAGCGTTACCACCACCAACCTCTGTGTCATAACAGTGTCACCGCCACCAACCTCTGTGTTATAACAGCGTCACCACCACCAACCTCTTTGTGTTATAACAGCGTCACCACCATCAACCTCTGTGTGTGTTATACCAGCGTTACCACCATCAACTTTTGTGTGTTATAACATCGTCACCACCACCAACCTCTGTGTGTTATAACAGCGTAACCATCACCAACCCCCTGTGTTTGTAACAGAGTCACCACCACCAACCTGTGTGTGTTATACCAGCGTCACTACCACCAACCTCTTTGTGTTATAATAGCGTCACCACCACCAACCTCTGTGTGTGTTATACCAGCGTTACCACCATCAACCTCTGTGTGTAATAACATCGTTACCACCACCAACCTCTGTGTGTTATAACAGTGTCACCACCACAAACCTGTGTGTTATAACACCGTCACCAACACCAACCTCTGTGTGTTATAACAGCGTAACCTCCGTCAACCTCTGTGTGTTATAACAGCGTCACCACCACCAACCTCTGTCTTATAATAGTATCACCACCACCAACCACTGTGTGTAATAACAGCATCACCACCACCAACCTCTGAGTGTTATAACAGCATCACCACCACCAACCTCTGTGTCTTATAACAGCATCACCACCACCAACCTCTGTGTTTTATAACAGCATCACCACCACCAACCACTGTGTGTAATAACAGTGTCACCAACACCAACCTCTGTGTGTTATAACAGCATCACCACCACCAACCTCTGTGTGTTATAACAGCATCACCACCACCAACAACATCTGTGTTATAACAGCGTCACCACAACCAACCTCTGTGTGTTATAACATCGTCACCACTACCAACCCCTGTGTGTTATAACAGCATCACCACCACCAATCTGTGTGTGTTATAACAGCATCACCACCAACTACCCGTGTGTCTTATAACAGCGTCACTACCACCAACCTCTGTGTGTTATAACAGTGTCACCACCACCAACCTCTGTGTTATAACAGCGTCACCACCACCAATCTCTGTGTGTTATACCAGCGTTACCACCTCCAACCTCTGTGTGTTATAACAGCGTCACTACCACTAACCTCTGTGTGCTATAACAGCGTCACCACCACCAACCTCTGTGTTATAACACCGTCACCATCAACAACCTCTGTGTGTTATAACTGCGTCAAAACCACAAACATCTGTGTGTTATAACAGCGTCACCCCCACCAACCTCTGTGTGTTATAACAGCGTCACCACCACCAACCTCTGTGTCTTATAATAGCATCACCACCACCAACCTATGTGTGTTATAACAGCCTCACCACCACCAACCTCTGTGTATTATAACAGCATCACCACCACCAACCTCTGTGTCTTATAACAGCGTCACCACCACCAACCTCTGTGTTTTATAACAGCATCACCACCACCAACATCTTTGTGTAATAACAGCGTTACCACCCCAAACATCTGTGTGTTATAACAGCGTCACAACCACCAACCTTTGTGTGTTTTAACAGCGTCACCACCACCAAACCTCTGTGTCTTATAACAGCGTCACTACCACCAACCTCTGTGTGTGTTATAACAGCGTCACCACCACCAATCTCTCTGTGTTATAACAGTGTCACCACCACCAACCTCTGTGTGTTATAACAGCTTCACCTCCACCAAACCCTGTGTGTTATAACAGCATCACCATCACGAACCTTTGTGTGTTATAACAGCGTCACTACACCCAACCTCTGTGTCATTTAACAGCGTCAACACCACCAACCTCTGTGTTACAAATGATATGAGTGGGGCTTCTATGGGGTACTGGTACTATTAAGGGGTATAGGTAGTTAGAAGACAGGAGTATCAAATATGGGAGAGCTAAAAGGCCCGGCCCCCAAAATAAACTATCCACAGTAGTAATAACTTGCTACAAGACCAAATATGTTCGTCTAAGGGTTGATCACTGCGCTCCCACCTTGGAAGAAGAGATACTCTGTAATTCATGTACTTATTTATTAACCCGTTAACAACCCCCCATATACACTCACACCAATAACAATAATAATAATAACTTTACCACACTATCTTACGTTAAAAGCCTTGGTCCACGTAGGCAGGATACAAGGTTTACACTAATAACAAGCTAGGGTAAAGTACTACTGGATAAGCACTGAAGCTGGATGCAGCTTAGGGTAGTGAAACCACGTGGGACCCTAATACAAAACACAACACTTAGGGGTACCCAAACACTGGCAAAATACTATCCCCAGGTCTCCCCAATCGTTACTACCAGAGTAGGCACACTTACACCATATAATACTTAACTTAAGGGTACAGGAACTTCAGGTAAGGGAAATAAGTAAGAGGAGAAGGAAGGAGAGTAGGGATACAGCCACAGAGTAGGTCTTAACCTCACGCCACCAGCCAAGAGAAGACCGAGCTAGCCACCAGCTGCCTCCCTCATGTCGTGGTGCCGGGAGGAGCCTAATTGATCGTGCAGCTAAGCACATTAAAGATCTTCCCCTATGCAACGTATTGTTACTTTATGAATGATTAGAAAGTATTAGTAAGCAAAGTTGGTGCCTATGTTATTATTTAATAATCAACCCCCAGCTCAGTCTTTAAATGCTCTTTGAGAAACAATAATAGTCTTACGTCTGGCAGGGAAGATACAAACAATTGACATTCTAGATGCCCAACTGTGCTACCAGGAAGTTTAATAGCTCAATTTTGACCTCTGGTTTCCACTGGAGAACCCAGGGTCGTAACACTCTGTATTATAACAGCGTCACCACCAACAACCTCTGTGTCATAACAGTGTCACCACCACCAACCTCTGTGTGCTATAACAGCGTCACCACCACCAACCTGTGTGTTATAATCACGTCAGCTCCACCAACCCCAGTGTGTTATAACAGCGTCACCACCACCAACCTGTGTGTTATAACAGCGTCACCATCACCAACCTCTGTGTTATAACAGTGTCACCACCACCAACCTCTGTGTGTTATAACAGCGTCACCACCACTAACCCCTGTGTGTTATAACTGCGTCAAAACAACAAACCTCTGTGTGTTATAATAGCATCATCACCACCAACCTCTGTGTGTTATAACAGCGTCATTACCACTAACATCTGTGTGTTATAACAGCGTTACCACCACCAACCCCTGTGTGTTATACCAGCGTCATCAACACCAACCTCTGTGTGTTATAACAGCGTCACCTCCACCAACCCCTGTGTCCTTTAACAGAGTCACCACCAAAAACCCGAGTGTTTTACAACAGCGTCACCACCAAAAACATCTTTGTGTAATAACAGCGTTACCACCACCAACCTCTGTGTCTCATAACAGCGACACTACTACCAACCCCTGTGTGTTATAACAGCGTCACCACCAAAAACATCTTTGTGTAATTACAGCGTTACCACCACCAACCTCTGTGTCTCATAACAGCGTCACTACTACCAACCCCTGTGTGTTATAACAGCGTCACTACCACCAACCTCTGTGTGTTTCATCAGCGTCACCACCACCAACCTCTGTGTCTCATAACAGCGTCACTACTACCAACCCCTGTGTCTTATAACAGCGTCACTACCACCAACCTCTGTGTCCTATAACAGCGTCACCACCACCAATCTCTGTGTTATAACAGCGTTACCACCACCAACCTCTGTGTGTTATAACAGCATCACCACCACCAAACCCTGTGTGTTATAACAGTGTCACCACCACCAACCTCTGTGTGTTATAACAGCTTCACCTCCACCAAACCCTGTGTGTTATAACAGCGTCACCATCACGAACCTTTGTGTGTTATAACAGCGTTACTACACCATCCTCTGTGTTATAACAGCGTCACCACACCCAACCTCTGTGTCTTATAACAACGTCACCACCACCAACCTCTGTTATAACAGCGTTACCACCACCAACCTCTGTGTCATAACAGTGTCACCGCCACCAACCTCTGTGTTATAACAGCGTCACCACCACCAACCTCTTTGTGTTATAACAGCGTCACCACCATCAACCTCTGTGTGTGTTATACCAGCGTTACCACCATCAACTTTTGTGTGTTATAACATCGTCACCACCACCAACCTCTGTGTGTTATAACAGCGTAACCATCACCAACCCCCTGTGTTTGTAACAGAGTCACCACCACCAACCTGTGTGTGTTATACCAGCGTCACTACCACCAACCTCTTTGTGTTATAATAGCGTCACCACCACCAACCTCTGTGTGTGTTATACCAGCGTTACCACCATCAACCTCTGTGTGTAATAACATCGTTACCACCACCAACCTCTGTGTGTTATAACAGTGTCACCACCACAAACCTGTGTGTTATAACACCGTCACCAACACCAACCTCTGTGTGTTATAACAGCGTAACCTCCGTCAACCTCTGTGTGTTATAACAGCGTTACCACCACCAACCGCTGTGTGTTATAACAGTGTCAAAACCACCAACCTCTGTGAGTTATAACAGCGTCACTACCACCAACCCCTGTGTGTTATAACAGCGTCATCAACACCAACCTCTGTGTGTTATAACAGCGTCACCTCCTCCAACCTCTGTCTGTTATAACAGCGTCACCACCACCAACCTCTGTGTGTTATAACAGCGTCACCACCACTAACCCATAAGTGTTAAAACAGCGTCACCACCAACAACCTCTGTGTCTTATAATAGCATCACCACCACCAACCTCTGTATGTTATAACTGCGTCAAAACCACAAACCTCTGTGTGTTATAACAGCGTCACCACCACCAACCTCTGTGTGTTTTAACAGCGTCACCACCACCAACCTCTGTGTCTTATAACAGCGTCACCACCACCAACCTCTGTCTTATAATAGTATCACCACCACCAACCACTGTGTGTAATAACAGCATCACCACCACCAACCTCTGAGTGTTATAACAGCATCACCACCACCAACCTCTGTGTCTTATAACAGCATCACCACCACCAACCTCTGTGTTTTATAACAGCATCACCACCACCAACCACTGTGTGTAATAACAGTGTCACCAACACCAACCTCTGTGTGTTATAACAGCATCACCACCACCAACCTCTGTGTGTTATAACAGCATCACCACCACCAACAACATCTGTGTTATAACAGCGTCACCACAACCAACCTCTGTGTGTTATAACATCGTCACCACTACCAACCCCTGTGTGTTATAACAGCATCACCACCACCAATCTGTGTGTGTTATAACAGCATCACCACCAACTACCCGTGTGTCTTATAACAGCGTCACTACCACCAACCTCTGTGTGTTATAACAGTGTCACCACCACCAACCTCTGTGTTATAACAGCGTCACCACCACCAATCTCTGTGTGTTATACCAGCGTTACCACCTCCAACCTCTGTGTGTTATAACAGCGTCACTACCACTAACCTCTGTGTGCTATAACAGCGTCACCACCACCAACCTCTGTGTTATAACACCGTCACCATCAACAACCTCTGTGTGTTATAACTGCGTCAAAACCACAAACATCTGTGTGTTATAACAGCGTCACCCCCACCAACCTCTGTGTGTTATAACAGCGTCACCACCACCAACCTCTGTGTCTTATAATAGCATCACCACCACCAACCTATGTGTGTTATAACAGCCTCACCACCACCAACCTCTGTGTATTATAACAGCATCACCACCACCAACCTCTGTGTCTTATAACAGCGTCACCACCACCAACCTCTGTGTTTTATAACAGCATCACCACCACCAACATCTTTGTGTAATAACAGCGTTACCACCCCAAACATCTGTGTGTTATAACAGCGTCACAACCACCAACCTTTGTGTGTTTTAACAGCGTCACCACCACCAAACCTCTGTGTCTTATAACAGCGTCACTACCACCAACCTCTGTGTGTGTTATAACAGCGTCACCACCACCAATCTCTCTGTGTTATAACAGTGTCACCACCACCAACCTCTGTGTGTTATAACAGCTTCACCTCCACCAAACCCTGTGTGTTATAACAGCATCACCATCACGAACCTTTGTGTGTTATAACAGCGTCACTACACCCAACCTCTGTGTCATTTAACAGCGTCAACACCACCAACCTCTGTGTTACAAATGATATGAGTGGGGCTTCTATGGGGTACTGGTACTATTAAGGGGTATAGGTAGTTAGAAGACAGGAGTATCAAATATGGGAGAGCTAAAAGGCCCGGCCCCCAAAATAAACTATCCACAGTAGTAATAACTTGCTACAAGACCAAATATGTTCGTCTAAGGGTTGATCACTGCGCTCCCACCTTGGAAGAAGAGATACTCTGTAATTCATGTACTTATTTATTAACCCGTTAACAACCCCCCATATACACTCACACCAATAACAATAATAATAATAACTTTACCACACTATCTTACGTTAAAAGCCTTGGTCCACGTAGGCAGGATACAAGGTTTACACTAATAACAAGCTAGGGTAAAGTACTACTGGATAAGCACTGAAGCTGGATGCAGCTTAGGGTAGTGAAACCACGTGGGACCCTAATACAAAACACAACACTTAGGGGTACCCAAACACTGGCAAAATACTATCCCCAGGTCTCCCCAATCGTTACTACCAGAGTAGGCACACTTACACCATATAATACTTAACTTAAGGGTACAGGAACTTCAGGTAATGGAAATAAGTAAGAGGAGAAGGAAGGAGAGTAGGGATACAGCCACAGAGTAGGTCTTAACCTCACGCCACCAGCCAAGAGAAGACCGAGCTAGCCACCAGCTGCCTCCCTCATGTCGTGGTGCCGGGAGGAGCCTAATTGATCGTGCAGCTAAGCACATTAAAGATCTTCCCCTATGCAACGTATTGTTACTTTATGAATGATTAGAAAGTATTAGTAAGCAAAGTTGGTGCCTATGTTATTATTTAATAATCAACCCCCAGCTCAGTCTTTAAATGCTCTTTGAGAAACAATAATAGTCTTACGTCTGGCAGGGAAGATACAAACAATTGACATTCTAGATGCCCAACTGTGCTACCAGGAAGTTTAATAGCTCAATTTTGACCTCTGGTTTCCACTGGAGAACCCAGGGTCGTAACACTCTGTATTATAACAGCGTCACCACCAACAACCTCTGTGTCATAACAGTGTCACCACCACCAACCTCTGTGTGCTATAACAGCGTCACCACCACCAACCTGTGTGTTATAATCACGTCAGCTCCACCAACCCCAGTGTGTTATAACAGCGTCACCACCACCAACCTGTGTGTTATAACAGCGTCACCATCACCAACCTCTGTGTTATAACAGTGTCACCACCACCAACCTCTGTGTGTTATAACAGCGTCACCACCACTAACCCCTGTGTGTTATAACTGCGTCAAAACAACAAACCTCTGTGTGTTATAATAGCATCATCACCACCAACCTCTGTGTGTTATAACAGCGTCATTACCACTAACATCTGTGTGTTATAACAGCGTTACCACCACCAACCCCTGTGTGTTATACCAGCGTCATCAACACCAACCTCTGTGTGTTATAACAGCGTCACCTCCACCAACCCCTGTGTCCTTTAACAGAGTCACCACCAAAAACCCGAGTGTTTTACAACAGCGTCACCACCAAAAACATCTTTGTGTAATAACAGCGTTACCACCACCAACCTCTGTGTCTCATAACAGCGACACTACTACCAACCCCTGTGTGTTATAACAGCGTCACCACCAAAAACATCTTTGTGTAATTACAGCGTTACCACCACCAACCTCTGTGTCTCATAACAGCGTCACTACTACCAACCCCTGTGTGTTATAACAGCGTCACTACCACCAACCTCTGTGTGTTTCATCAGCGTCACCACCACCAACCTCTGTGTCTCATAACAGCGTCACTACTACCAACCCCTGTGTCTTATAACAGCGTCACTACCACCAACCTCTGTGTCCTATAACAGCGTCACCACCACCAATCTCTGTGTTATAACAGCGTTACCACCACCAACCTCTGTGTGTTATAACAGCATCACCACCACCAAACCCTGTGTGTTATAACAGTGTCACCACCACCAACCTCTGTGTGTTATAACAGCTTCACCTCCACCAAACCCTGTGTGTTATAACAGCGTCACCATCACGAACCTTTGTGTGTTATAACAGCGTTACTACACCATCCTCTGTGTTATAACAGCGTCACCACACCCAACCTCTGTGTCTTATAACAACGTCACCACCACCAACCTCTGTTATAACAGCGTTACCACCACCAACCTCTGTGTCATAACAGTGTCACCGCCACCAACCTCTGTGTTATAACAGCGTCACCACCACCAACCTCTTTGTGTTATAACAGCGTCACCACCATCAACCTCTGTGTGTGTTATACCAGCGTTACCACCATCAACTTTTGTGTGTTATAACATCGTCACCACCACCAACCTCTGTGTGTTATAACAGCGTAACCATCACCAACCCCCTGTGTTTGTAACAGAGTCACCACCACCAACCTGTGTGTGTTATACCAGCGTCACTACCACCAACCTCTTTGTGTTATAATAGCGTCACCACCACCAACCTCTGTGTGTGTTATACCAGCGTTACCACCATCAACCTCTGTGTGTAATAACATCGTTACCACCACCAACCTCTGTGTGTTATAACAGTGTCACCACCACAAACCTGTGTGTTATAACACCGTCACCAACACCAACCTCTGTGTGTTATAACAGCGTAACCTCCGTCAACCTCTGTGTGTTATAACAGCGTTACCACCACCAACCGCTGTGTGTTATAACAGTGTCAAAACCACCAACCTCTGTGAGTTATAACAGCGTCACTACCACCAACCCCTGTGTGTTATAACAGCGTCATCAACACCAACCTCTGTGTGTTATAACAGCGTCACCTCCTCCAACCTCTGTCTGTTATAACAGCGTCACCACCACCAACCTCTGTGTGTTATAACAGCGTCACCACCACTAACCCATAAGTGTTAAAACAGCGTCACCACCAACAACCTCTGTGTCTTATAATAGCATCACCACCACCAACCTCTGTATGTTATAACTGCGTCAAAACCACAAACCTCTGTGTGTTATAACAGCGTCACCACCACCAACCTCTGTGTGTTTTAACAGCGTCACCACCACCAACCTCTGTGTCTTATAACAGCGTCACCACCACCAACCTCTGTCTTATAATAGTATCACCACCACCAACCACTGTGTGTAATAACAGCATCACCACCACCAACCTCTGAGTGTTATAACAGCATCACCACCACCAACCTCTGTGTCTTATAACAGCATCACCACCACCAACCTCTGTGTTTTATAACAGCATCACCACCACCAACCACTGTGTGTAATAACAGTGTCACCAACACCAACCTCTGTGTGTTATAACAGCATCACCACCACCAACCTCTGTGTGTTATAACAGCATCACCACCACCAACAACATCTGTGTTATAACAGCGTCACCACAACCAACCTCTGTGTGTTATAACATCGTCACCACTACCAACCCCTGTGTGTTATAACAGCATCACCACCACCAATCTGTGTGTGTTATAACAGCATCACCACCAACTACCCGTGTGTCTTATAACAGCGTCACTACCACCAACCTCTGTGTGTTATAACAGTGTCACCACCACCAACCTCTGTGTTATAACAGCGTCACCACCACCAATCTCTGTGTGTTATACCAGCGTTACCACCTCCAACCTCTGTGTGTTATAACAGCGTCACTACCACTAACCTCTGTGTGCTATAACAGCGTCACCACCACCAACCTCTGTGTTATAACACCGTCACCATCAACAACCTCTGTGTGTTATAACTGCGTCAAAACCACAAACATCTGTGTGTTATAACAGCGTCACCCCCACCAACCTCTGTGTGTTATAACAGCGTCACCACCACCAACCTCTGTGTCTTATAATAGCATCACCACCACCAACCTATGTGTGTTATAACAGCCTCACCACCACCAACCTCTGTGTATTATAACAGCATCACCACCACCAACCTCTGTGTCTTATAACAGCGTCACCACCACCAACCTCTGTGTTTTATAACAGCATCACCACCACCAACATCTTTGTGTAATAACAGCGTTACCACCCCAAACATCTGTGTGTTATAACAGCGTCACAACCACCAACCTTTGTGTGTTTTAACAGCGTCACCACCACCAAACCTCTGTGTCTTATAACAGCGTCACTACCACCAACCTCTGTGTGTGTTATAACAGCGTCACCACCACCAATCTCTCTGTGTTATAACAGTGTCACCACCACCAACCTCTGTGTGTTATAACAGCTTCACCTCCACCAAACCCTGTGTGTTATAACAGCATCACCATCACGAACCTTTGTGTGTTATAACAGCGTCACTACACCCAACCTCTGTGTCATTTAACAGCGTCAACACCACCAACCTCTGTGTTACAAATGATATGAGTGGGGCTTCTATGGGGTACTGGTACTATTAAGGGGTATAGGTAGTTAGAAGACAGGAGTATCAAATATGGGAGAGCTAAAAGGCCCGGCCCCCAAAATAAACTATCCACAGTAGTAATAACTTGCTACAAGACCAAATATGTTCGTCTAAGGGTTGATCACTGCGCTCCCACCTTGGAAGAAGAGATACTCTGTAATTCATGTACTTATTTATTAACCCGTTAACAACCCCCCATATACACTCACACCAATAACAATAATAATAATAACTTTACCACACTATCTTACGTTAAAAGCCTTGGTCCACGTAGGCAGGATACAAGGTTTACACTAATAACAAGCTAGGGTAAAGTACTACTGGATAAGCACTGAAGCTGGATGCAGCTTAGGGTAGTGAAACCACGTGGGACCCTAATACAAAACACAACACTTAGGGGTACCCAAACACTGGCAAAATACTATCCCCAGGTCTCCCCAATCGTTACTACCAGAGTAGGCACACTTACACCATATAATACTTAACTTAAGGGTACAGGAACTTCAGGTAAGGGAAATAAGTAAGAGGAGAAGGAAGGAGAGTAGGGATACAGCCACAGAGTAGGTCTTAACCTCACGCCACCAGCCAAGAGAAGACCGAGCTAGCCACCAGCTGCCTCCCTCATGTCGTGGTGCCGGGAGGAGCCTAATTGATCGTGCAGCTAAGCACATTAAAGATCTTCCCCTATGCAACGTATTGTTACTTTATGAATGATTAGAAAGTATTAGTAAGCAAAGTTGGTGCCTATGTTATTATTTAATAATCAACCCCCAGCTCAGTCTTTAAATGCTCTTTGAGAAACAATAATAGTCTTACGTCTGGCAGGGAAGATACAAACAATTGACATTCTAGATGCCCAACTGTGCTACCAGGAAGTTTAATAGCTCAATTTTGACCTCTGGTTTCCACTGGAGAACCCAGGGTCGTAACACTCTGTATTATAACAGCGTCACCACCAACAACCTCTGTGTCATAACAGTGTCACCACCACCAACCTCTGTGTGCTATAACAGCGTCACCACCACCAACCTGTGTGTTATAATCACGTCAGCTCCACCAACCCCAGTGTGTTATAACAGCGTCACCACCACCAACCTGTGTGTTATAACAGCGTCACCATCACCAACCTCTGTGTTATAACAGTGTCACCACCACCAACCTCTGTGTGTTATAACAGCGTCACCACCACTAACCCCTGTGTGTTATAACTGCGTCAAAACAACAAACCTCTGTGTGTTATAATAGCATCATCACCACCAACCTCTGTGTGTTATAACAGCGTCATTACCACTAACATCTGTGTGTTATAACAGCGTTACCACCACCAACCCCTGTGTGTTATACCAGCGTCATCAACACCAACCTCTGTGTGTTATAACAGCGTCACCTCCACCAACCTCTGTCTGTTATAACAGCGTCACCACCACCAACCCCCTGTGTTTATAACAGAGTCACCACCACCAACCTCTGTTAGTTATAACAGCGTCACCACCACTAACCCATGTGCGTTAAAACAGCGTCACCACCACTAACCTCTTTGTCTTATAATAGCATCACCACCACCAACCTCTGTGTGTTATAACTGCGTCAAAACCACAAACCTCTGTGTGTTATAACAGCGTCACCACCACCAACTTCTGTGTCTTATAATAGCATCACCACCACCAACCTCTGTGTGTTATAACAGCGTCACCACCACCAACCTCTGTGTGTTATAACAGCATCACATCCACCAACCTGTGTGTTATAACAGCATCACCACCACCAACCTCTGTGTCTTATAACAGCGTCACCACCACCAACCTCTGTGTCTTATAATAGCATCACCACCACCAACATCTGTGTGTTATAACTGCGTCAAAACCTCAAACCTCTGTGTGTTATAACAGCGTCACCACCACCAACCTCTGTGCCTTATAATAGCATCACAACCACCAACCTCTGTGTGTTATAACAGCGTCACCACCACCAACCACTGTGTGTAATAACAGTGTCACCAACACCAACCTCTGTGTGTTATAACAGCATCACCACCACCAACAACATCTGTGTTATAACAGCGTCACCACAACCAACCTCTGTGTGTTATAACAGCGTCACCAATACCAACCTGTGTGTGTTATAACAGCATCACCACCACCTACCCGTGTGTCTTATAACAGCGTCACTACCACCAACCTCTGTGTGTTATAACATTGTCACCACCACCAACCTCTGTGTTATAACAGCGTCACCACCACCAATCTCTGTGTGTTATACCAGCGTAACCACCTCCAACCTCTGTGTGTTATAACAGCGTCACTACCACTAACTTCTGTGTGTTATAACAGCGTCACCACCACCAACCTCTGTGTTATAACACCGTCACCATCAACAACCTCTGTGTGTTATAACTGCGTCAAAACCACCAACCTCTGTGTGTTATAACAGCGTCACCACCACCAACTTCTGTGTGTTATAACAGTGTCATCACCACCACCATCTATGTGTTATAACAGCGTCACCACAACCAACCTCTGTGTGTTATAAGAGCGTCACCCCCACCAACCTATATGTATTAAAACAGCGTCACCACCACCAACCTCTGTGTTATAACAGTGTCACCACCACCAACGTCTGTGTGTTATAACAGTGTCACCACACCCAACCTCTGTGTCTTATAACAGCGTCACCACCACCAACCTCTGTGTTATAACAGTGTCACCACCACCAACCTCTGTGTCATAACAGTGTCACCACCACCAACCTCTGTGTTATAACAGCGTCACCACCACCAACCTCTGTGTATGTTATAACAGCGTCACCACCACCAACCTCTGTGTGTGTAATACCAGCGTTACCACCATCAACCTCTGTGTGTTATAACATCGTCAACACCACCAACCTTTGTGTGTTATAACAGCGTCACCATCACCAACCCCCTGTGTTTATAACAGAGTCACCACCACCAACCTGTGTGTGTTATACCAGCGTTATCACCACGAACCCTTGTGTGTTATAACAGCGTCACCATAACCAACCTCTGAGTTATCTCAGCGTCACCACCACCAACCTCTGTGTTATAACAGCGTTACCACCGCAAACATCTGTGTGTTATAACAGCATCACCACCACCAACCTCTGTGTGTTATAACAGTGTCACCACCACCAACCCCTGTGTCCTTTAACAGAGTCACCACCAAAAACCCGAGTGTTTTACAACAGCGTCACCACCAAAAACATCTTTGTGTAATAACAGCGTTACCACCACCAACCTCTGTGTCTCATAACAGCGTCACTACTACCAACCCCTGTGTGTTATAACAGCGTCACCACCAAAAACATCTTTGTGTAATTACAGCGTTACCACCACCAACCTCTGTGTCTCATAACAGCGTCACTACTACCAACCCCTGTGTGTTATAACAGCGTCACTACCACCAACCTCTGTGTGTTTCATCAGCGTCACCACTACCAACCTCTGTGTCTCATAACAGCGTCACTACTACCAACCCCTGTGTCTTATAACAGCGTCACTACCACCAACCTCTGTGTCCTATAACAGCGTCACCACCACCAATCTCTGTGTTATAACAGCGTTACCACCACCAACCTCTGTGTGTTATAACAGCATCACCACCACCAAACAGTGTGTGTTATAACAGTGTCACCACCACCAACCTCTGTGTGTTATAACAGCTTCACCTCCACCAAACCCTGTGTGTTATAACAGCGTCACCATCACGAACCTTTGTGTGTTATAACAGCGTTACTACACCATCCTCTGTGTTATAACAGCGTCACCACACCCAACCTCTGTGTCTTATAACAACGTCACCACCACCAACCTCTGTTATAACAGCGTTACCACCACCAACCTCTGTGTCATAACAGTGTCACCGCCACCAACCTCTGTGTTATAACAGCGTCACCACCACCAACCTCTTTGTGTTATAACAGCGTCACCACCATCAACCTCTGCGTGTGTTATACCAGCGTTACCACCATCAACTTTTGTGTGTTATAACATCGTCACCACCACCAACCTCTGTGTGTTATAACAGCGTAACCATCACCAACCCCCTGTGTTTGTAACAGAGTCACCACCACCAACCTGTGTGTGTTATACCAGCGTCACTACCACCAACCTCTTTGTGTTATAATAGCGTCACCACCACCAACCTCTGTGTGTGTTATACCAGCGTTACCACCATCAACCTCTGTGTGTAATAACATCGTTACCACCACCAACCTCTGTGTGTTATAACAGTGTCACCACCACAAACCTGTGTGTTATAACACCGTCACCAACACCAACCTCTGTGTGTTATAACAGCGTAACCTCCGTCAACTTCTGTGTGTTATAACAGCGTTACCACCACCAACCGCTGTGTGTTATAACAGTGTCAAAACCACCAACCTCTGTGAGTTATAACAGCGTCACTACCACCAACCTTTGTGTGTTATAACAGCGTCACCATCACCAATCCCCTGATTTTATAGCAGTCACCACCACCAACCCCTGTGTGTTATAACAGCGTCACCACCACCAACCTGTGTGTTATAACAGCGTCACCAACACCAACCTCTGCGTGTTATAACAGCGTCACCTCCGCCAACCTCTGTGTGTTATAACAGCGTCACCACCACCAACCTCTGTGTTATAACAGCGTCACCACCACCAAGCTCTGTTTGTTATACCAGCGTTACCACCACCAACCGCTGTGTGTTATAACAGCGTCACCACCCTCAACTTCTGTGTGATATAACAGCGTCAACATCACAAACCTCTGTGTGTTATAACAGCGTCACCACAACCGTCCTTTGTGTGTTATAACAGCGTCACCACCACCAACCTCTGTGTGTTATAACAGCATCACCACCACCAAACCCTGTGTGTTATAACAGTGTCACCACCACCAACCTCTGTGTGTTATAACAGCTTCACCTCCACCAAACTTTGTGTGTTATAACAGCGTCACCATCACGAACCTTTGTGTGTTATAACAGCGTTACTACACCATCCTCTGTGTTATAACAGCGTCACCACACCCAACCTCTGTGTCTTATAACAACGTCACCACCACCAACCTCTGTGTTATAACAGCGTTACCACCACCAACCTCTGTGTCATAACAGTGTCACCACCACCAACCTCTGTGTTATAACAGCGTCACCACCACCAACCTCTTTGTGTTTTAACATCGTCACCACCACCAACCTCTGTGTGTTATAACAGCGTCACCATCACCAACCCCCTGTGTTTATAACAGAGTCACCACCACCAACGTGTGTGTGTTATACCAGCGTCACTACCACCAACCTCTTTGTGTTATAATAGCGTCACCACCACCAACCTCTGTGTGTGTTATACCAGCGTTACCACCATCAACATCTGTGTGTTATAACATTGTGACCACCACCAACCTCTGTGTGTTATAACAGCATCACCACCACCAACCTCTGTGTGTTAAAACAGCGTCATTACCACTACCATCTGTGTGTTATAACAGCGTCACTAACACCAACCTCTGTGTGTTATAAGAGCGTCACCTCTGCCAACCTCTTTGTGTTATAACAGCGTCACCGCCACCAACCTCTGTGTGTTATAACAGCGTCACCACCACCAACCTCTGTGTGTTATAACCGCGTCAGCTCAGCCAACCTCTGTGTGTTATAAAAGCGTCACCGCCACTAACCTCTGTGTGTTATAATATCGTCACCACAACCAACCTCTGTGTGTTATAAGAGCGTCACCCCCACCAACCTATATGTATTAAAACAGCGTCACCACCACCAACCTCTGTGTTATAACAGTGTCACCACCACCAACGTCTGTGTGTTATAACAGTGTCACCACACCCAACCTCTGTGTCTTATAACAGCGTCACCACCACCAACCTCTGTGTTATAACAGTGTCACCACCACCAACCTCTGTGTCATAACAGTGTCACCACCACCAACCTCTGTGTTATAACAGCGTCACCACCACCAACCTCTGTGTATGTTATAACAGCGTCACCACCACCAACCTCTGTGTGTGTAATACCAGCGTTACCACCATCAACCTCTGTGTGTTATAACATCGTCAACACCACCAACCTTTGTGTGTTATAACAGCGTCACCATCACCAACCCCCTGTGTTTATAACAGAGTCACCACCACCAACCTGTGTGTGTTATACCAGCGTTATCACCACGAACCCTTGTGTGTTATAACAGCGTCACCATAACCAACCTCTGAGTTATCTCAGCGTCACCACCACCAACCTCTGTGTTATAACAGCGTTACCACCGCAAACATCTGTGTGTTATAACAGCATCACCACCACCAACCTCTGTGTGTTATAACAGTGTCACCACCACCAACCCCTGTGTCCTTTAACAGAGTCACCACCAAAAACCCGAGTGTTTTACAACAGCGTCACCACCAAAAACATCTTTGTGTAATAACAGCGTTACCACCACCAACCTCTGTGTCTCATAACAGCGTCACTACTACCAACCCCTGTGTGTTATAACAGCGTCACCACCAAAAACATCTTTGTGTAATTACAGCGTTACCACCACCAACCTCTGTGTCTCATAACAGCGTCACTACTACCAACCCCTGTGTGTTATAACAGCGTCACTACCACCAACCTCTGTGTGTTTCATCAGCGTCACCACTACCAACCTCTGTGTCTCATAACAGCGTCACTACTACCAACCCCTGTGTCTTATAACAGCGTCACTACCACCAACCTCTGTGTCCTATAACAGCATCACCACCACCAATCTCTGTGTTATAACAGCGTTACCACCACCAACCTCTGTGTGTTATAACAGCATCACCACCACCAAACAGTGTGTGTTATAACAGTGTCACCACCACCAACCTCTGTGTGTTATAACAGCTTCACCTCCACCAAACCCTGTGTGTTATAACAGCGTCACCATCACGAACCTTTGTGTGTTATAACAGCGTTACTACACCATCCTCTGTGTTATAACAGCGTCACCACACCCAACCTCTGTGTCTTATAACAACGTCACCACCACCAACCTCTGTTATAACAGCGTTACCACCACCAACCTCTGTGTCATAACAGTGTCACCGCCACCAACCTCTGTGTTATAACAGCGTCACCACCACCAACCTCTTTGTGTTATAACAGCGTCACCACCATCAACCTCTGCGTGTGTTATACCAGCGTTACCACCATCAACTTTTGTGTGTTATAACATCGTCACCACCACCAACCTCTGTGTGTTATAACAGCGTAACCATCACCAACCCCCTGTGTTTGTAACAGAGTCACCACCACCAACCTGTGTGTGTTATACCAGCGTCACTACCACCAACCTCTTTGTGTTATAATAGCGTCACCACCACCAACCTCTGTGTGTGTTATACCAGCGTTACCACCATCAACCTCTGTGTGTAATAACATCGTTACCACCACCAACCTCTGTGTGTTATAACAGTGTCACCACCACAAACCTGTGTGTTATAACACCGTCACCAACACCAACCTCTGTGTGTTATAACAGCGTAACCTCCGTCAACTTCTGTGTGTTATAACAGCGTTACCACCACCAACCGCTGTGTGTTATAACAGTGTCAAAACCACCAACCTCTGTGAGTTATAACAGCGTCACTACCACCAACCTTTGTGTGTTATAACAGCGTCACCATCACCAATCCCCTGATTTTATAGCAGTCACCACCACCAACCCCTGTGTGTTATAACAGCGTCACCACCACCAACCTGTGTGTTATAACAGCGTCACCAACACCAACCTCTGCGTGTTATAACAGCGTCACCTCCGCCAACCTCTGTGTGTTATAACAGCGTCACCACCACCAACCTCTGTGTTATAACAGCGTCACCACCACCAAGCTCTGTTTGTTATACCAGCGTTACCACCACCAACCTCTGTGTGTTATAACAGCGTCACCACCCTCAACTTCTGTGTGATATAACAGCGTCAACATCACAAACCTCTGTGTGTTATAACAGCGTCACCACAACCGTCCTTTGTGTGTTATAACAGCGTCACCACCACCAACCTCTGTGTGTTATAACAGCAGCACCACCACCAAACCCTGTGTGTTATAACAGTGTCACCACCACCAACCTCTGTGTGTTATAACAGCTTCACCTCCACCAAACTTTGTGTGTTATAACAGCGTCACCATCACGAACCTTTGTGTGTTATAACAGCGTTACTACACCATCCTCTGTGTTATAACAGCGTCACCACACCCAACCTCTGTGTCTTATAACAACGTCACCACCACCAACCTCTGTGTTATAACAGCGTTACCACCACCAACCTCTGTGTCATAACAGTGTCACCACCACCAACCTCTGTGTTATAACAGCGTCACCACCACCAACCTCTTTGTGTTTTAACATCGTCACCACCACCAACCTCTGTGTGTTATAACAGCGTCACCATCACCAACCCCCTGTGTTTATAACAGAGTCACCACCACCAACGTGTGTGTGTTATACCAGCGTCACTACCACCAACCTCTTTGTGTTATAATAGCGTCACCACCACCAACCTCTGTGTGTGTTATACCAGCGTTACCACCATCAACATCTGTGTGTTATAACATTGTGACCACCACCAACCTCTGTGTGTTATAACAGCATCACCACCACCAACCTCTGTGTGTTAAAACAGCGTCATTACCACTACCATCTGTGTGTTATAACAGCGTCACTAACACCAACCTCTGTGTGTTATAAGAGCGTCACCTCTGCCAACCTCTTTGTGTTATAACAGCGTCACCGCCACCAACCTCTGTGTGTTATAACAGCGTCACCACCACCAACCTCTGTGTGTTATAACCGCGTCAGCTCAGCCAACCTCTGTGTGTTATAAAAGCGTCACCGCCACTAACCTCTGTGTGTTATAATATCGTCACCACAACCAACCCCAGTGTATTATAACAGCGTCAAAACCACCAACCTCTGTGTGTTATAAGAGCGTCACCACGACCAGCCTTTGTGTGTTATAACAGCGTCACCACCACCAACCTCTGTGTCTTATAACAGCGTCACCACCACCAACCTCTGTGTCTTATAACAGCGTCACCACCACTAACCCCTGTGTGTTATAACAGTGTTAAAACCAACAACCTCTGTGAGTTATAAGAGCGTCACCACGACCAGCCTCTGTGTGTTATAACAGCGTCACCACCACCAACCTCTGTGTCTTATAACAGCGTCACCACCACCAACCCCTGTGTGTTATAACAGTGTTAAAACCACCAACCTATGTGTGTTATACGAGCGTCACCACGACCAGCCTCTGTGTGTTATAACAGCGTCACCATCACTAACCTCTGTGTGTTATAACAGCGTCACCACCACCAACCTTTGTGCGTTATAAAAGCGTCACCCCCACCAACCTCTGTGCCTTAAAACAGCGTCACCAAACACCAACCTCTGTGTTATAACAGTGTCACCATCAAGAACTTCAGTGTGTTATAACAGCGTCAACACACTCAACCTCTGTGTCTAATAACAGCGTCACCACCACCAACCTCTGTGTGTTATAACAGCGTCACGAACCACCAACCTCTTTGTGGTTAAACAGCGTCACCACCACCAACCTCTGTGTGTTATAACAGAGTCACCACCATCATCCTTTGTGTGTAATTTCAGCGTCACCACCACCAACCACTGTGTGTTATAACAGCGTCACCACCACCAACCTCTGTGTTAAAACAGCATCATCACCACCAACCTCTGTGTCATATAACAGTGTGACCACCACCACCCTCAGTGTGTTATAACAGCGTCACAACCACCAACCTATGTGTGTTATAACAGCGTCACCACCACCAACCTCTTTGTTATAACAGCATCATCACCACCAACCTCTGTGTCATATAAGAGTGTCACCACCACCAACCTCTGTGTGTTATAACAGCGTCACCACCACCAACCTATGTGTGTTATAACAGCGTCACCAACACCAAACTCTGTGTGTTATAACAGCGTCATCACCACCAATCCCCTGATTTTATAGCAGTCTCCACCACCAACCTCTGTGTGTTATAACAGCGTCACTACCACTAACCTCTGTGTGTTATAACAGCGTCACCGCCACCAACCTCTGTGTGTTATTACAGTGTCACCACCACCAACCTCTGTGTGTTATAACAGCGTTACCACCACCAATCCCTGTCTGTTATAACAGCGTCAAAACCACCAATATCTGTGTTATAACAGCGTCACCATCACCAACGTCTGTGTGTTATAACAGCGTCACCACCACCAACCTCTGTGTGTTATAGCAGCGTTACACCCCCAACCTCTGTGTTATAACAGCGTCACCACCACCAACCTTTATGTGTTATAACAGCGTAACCATCACCAACCTCTGTTTTATAACAGCGTCAACATCACCAACCTCTGTGTGTTATAACAGCGTCACCGGCACCAACCCTCTGTGTTTATAACAGCCACCACAACCAACCTATGTGTGTTATAACAGCGTGACCTCCGCCAACCTCTGTGTGTTATAACAGCGTCACCACCACCAACCTCTGTGTTATAACAGCGTCACCACCACAAATCTCTGTTTGTTATACCAGCGTTACCACCACCAATCTCTGTGTGTTATAACAGCGTCACCACCCTCAACCTCTGTGTGTTATAACAGCGTCAACATCACAAACCTCTGTGTGTTATAACAGCGTCACCACCACCGTCCTTTGTGTGTTATAACAGCGTCACCACCACCAACCTCTGTGTGTTATAACAGCATCACCACCACCAAACGCTGTGTGTTATAACAGTGTCACCACCACCAACCTCTGTGTGTTATAACAGCTTCACCTCCACCAAACCCTGTGTGTTATAACAGCGTCACCATCACGAAGCTTTGTGTGTTATAACAGCGTTACTACACCATCCTCTGTGTTATAACAGCATCACCACACCCAACCTCTGTGTCTTATAACAACGTCACCACCAACAACCTCTGTGTTATAACAGCGTTACCACCACCAACCTCTGTCTCATAACAGTGTCACCACCACCAACCTCTGTGTTATAACAGCGTCACCATCACCATCCCCCTGTGTTTATAACAGAGTCACCACCACCAACGTGTGTGTGTTATACCAGCGTCACTACCACCAACCTCTTTGTGTTATAATAGCGTCACCACCACCAACCTCTGTGTGTGTTATACCAGCATTACCACCACCAACTTCTATGTGTTATAACAGCGTCACCACAACGAACCCCAGTGTGTTATAACAGCGTCACCACCACCAACTTCTGTGTGTTATAACAGTGTCATCACCACCAACTTCTATGTGTTATAACAGCGTCACCACAACGAACCCCAGTGTGTTATAACAGCGTCAAAACCACAAACCTCTGTGTGTTATAACAGCATCACCACCACCAACCTCTGTGTGTTAAAACAGTGTCATTACCACTAACATATGTGTGTTATAACAGCGTCACCACCACCAACCTGTGTGTTATAACAGCGTCATTAACACCAACCCCTGTGTTCTTTAACAGAGTCACCACCAAAAACCCGAGTGTTTTACAACAGCGTCACCACCACCAACATCTTTGTGTAATAACAGCGTTACCACCTCCAACCTCTGTGTCTTATAACAGCGTCACCACTACCAACCCCTGTGTGTTATAACAGCATCACCACCACCTACCCGTGTGGCTTATAACAGCGTCACTACCACCAACCTCTGTGTCCTATAACAGCGTCACCACCACCAATCTCTGTTTGTTATACCAGCGTTACCACCACCAACCTCTGTGTCATAACAGTGTCACCACCACCAACCTCTGTGTTATAACAGCGTCACCACCACCAACCTCTTTGAGTTATAACAGCGTCACCAACATCAACCTCTGTGTGTGTTATACCAGCGTTACCACCATCAACCTCTGTGTGTTATAACATTGCGACCACCACCAACCTCTGTGTGTTATACCAGTGTCACCGTCACCAACCCCCTGTGTTTATAACAGAGTCACCACCACCAACCTCTGTGTGTTATAACAGCATCACCACCACCAACCTCTGTGTGTTAAAACAGCGTCATTACCAGTAACATCTGTGTGTTATAACAGCGTCACCACCACCAACCTGTGTGTTATAACAGCGTCACCAACACCAACCTCTGTGTGTAATACCTGCGTCAAAACCACAAACCTCTGTGTGTTATAACAGCGTCACCACCACCAACCTCTGTATGTTATAACAGTGTCACCCCCACCAACCTCTGTGTGTTATAACAGCGTTACCACAACCAACCCCTGTGTGTTATAACAGCATCACCACCACCAACCTGTGTGTTATAACAGCGTCACCAACACCAACCTCTGTGTGTTATAACAGCGTCACCTCCGCCAACCTCTGTGTGTTATAACAGCGTCACCACCACCAACCTCTGTGTTATAACAGCGTCACCACCACCAACCTCTGTGTGTTATAACAGCGTCACCACCCTCAACTTCTGTGTGATATAACAGCGTCAACATCACAAACCTCTGTGTGTTATAACAGCGTCACCACCACCGTCCTTTGTGTGTTATAACAGCGTCACCACCACCAACCTCTGTGTGTTATAACAACATGACCACCACCAATCCCTGTTTGTTATAACAGTGTCACCACCACCAACCTCTGTGTGTTATAACAGCTTCACCTCCACCAAACTTTGTGTGTTATAGCAGCGTCACCATCACGAACCTTTGTGTGTTATAACAGCGTCACCACCACCACCCCCTGTGTGTTATAACAGCGTCACCACCACCAATCCCCTGATTTTATAGCAGTCACCACCACCAACCTCTGTGTGTTATAACAGCGTCACTACCACTAACCTCTGTGTGTTATAACAGCGTCACTGCCACCATCCTCTGTGTGTTATAACAGCGTCACCACCACCAACCTGTGTGTTATAACCACGTCAGCTCCACCAACGTCTGTGTTTTATTGCAGCGTCACCATCACCAACCTCTGTGTTATAATATCGTCACCACAACCAACCCCAGTGTATTATAACAGCGTCAAAACCACCAACCACTGTGTGTTATAAGAGCGTCACCACGACCAGCCTTTGTGTGTTATAACAGCGTCACCATCACTAACCTCTGTGTGTTATAACAGCGTCACCACCACCAACCTCTGTGTGTTATAACAGCGTCACCACCACCAACCTCTGTGTTATAACAGCGTCACCACCACCATCCCCAGTGTGTTATAACAGTGTCATCACCACCAACCTCTGTGTCATAACAGCGTCACAACCACCAATCTCTGTGTGTTATAACAGATTCACCACACCCAACCTCTGCGTTTTAAAACAGCGTTACCACCAGCAACCTCTGTGTGATAACAGCGTCACCATCACCAACCCCTGTGTGTTATAATAGCGTCACTACCACCAACCTCTGTGTCTTATAAGAGCGTCACAACCACCAATCGCTGTGTGTTATAACACCGTCACCACCACCAACCTCAGTGTGTTATAGCAGCGTCACCACCCCCAACCTCTGTGTTATAACAACGTCACCATCACCAACCTCTGTGTGTTATAACAGCGTCACCACCTCCAACCTCTCTGTTTTCACAGTGTCACCACCACCAACCTCTGTGTGTTATAACAGCGTCACCATCACATACCCCTGTATTATAACAGCGTCAACACCACCAACCTCTGTGTTATAACAGCGTCACCACCACCAACCTCTATGTTATAACAGCGTCACCACCACCATCCTCTGTGTTGTAACATCGTTACTACCACCAACTTCTGTGTGTTATAACATCGTCACAACAACCAACCTCTGTGTGTTATAACAGCATCACCACAACCAACTTCTCTTTGTTATAACAGCGTCATCTCCACCAACCTCTGTGTGTTATAGCAGCGTTACACCCCTAACGTCTTTGTTATAACAGCGTAACCACCACCAACTTCTATGTGTTATAACAGCGTCACCACCACCAACTTCTATGTGTTATAACAGCGTCACCATCACCAACCTCTGTGTGTTATGACAGCGTCACCAACTCCAACCTCTTTGTGTTATAACAGCGTCACCACTAGCAACGTCTGTGTTATAACAACGTCACCACCACCAACCCACTGTGTTTATAACTGTCACCACCACCATCCTCTGTGTTATAACAGCGTCACCACCACCATCCTCTGTGTTATAACAGCGTCACCGCAACCAACCTCTCTGCGTTATAACAGTGTCAACACCGCCAACCTCTGTGTGTTATAATAGCATTACCACCACCAACTTCTGTGTCTTATAACAGCGTCACCACCACCAACCTCTGTGTGTTATAACAGCGTCACCACCACCAGCCTATGTGTCTTATAACAGCGTAACCAACACCAAACTCTGTGTGTTATAACAGCGTCACCACCACCAACCTCTGTGTGTTATAACAGCGTCACCACCACCAACCTCTGTGTGTTATAACAGCGTCACCACCACCAACTTCTGTGTGTTATAGCAACGTTACACCCCCAACCTCTGTGTTATAACAGCGTCACCACCACCAACCTCTATGTGTTATAACAGCGTCACCATCACCAACTTCTGTTTTATAACAGCGTCAACATCACCAACCTCTGTGTGTTATAACAGCGTCACCGGCACCAACCTTCTGTGTTTATAACAGCCACCACAACCAACCTATGTGTGTTATAACAGCGTCACCTCCATCAACCTCTGTGTGTTGTAACAGCGTCACCAACACCAACCTCATTGTGTTATAACAGCGTCACCACCAGCAACCTCTGTGTTTTAACAGCGTCTCCACCACCAATCCCCTGTGTTTATAACAGTCACCACCACCAACCTCTGTGTGTTTTAACAGCGTCACCACCACCAAACCCTGTGGGTTATATCAGCGTCACTACCACCAACCTCTGTGTGTTATAGCAGCGTCACCACAACCAACCCCTGTGTGTTAAAACAGCGTCATTACCACCAACCTCTGTGTGTTATAACAGAGTCACCACCATCATCCTTTGTGTGTAATTTCAGCGTCACCACCACCAACCAATGTGTGTTATAACAGCGTCACCACCCCCAACTTCTGTGTTATAACAGCTTCATCACCACCAACCTCTGTGTTATATAACAGTGTGACCACCACCAACCTCTGTGTGTTATAACAGCGTCACCACCACCAACCTATGTGTGTTATAAAAGCGTCATCACCACCAACCTCTGTGTTATAACAGTATCATCACCACCAACCTCTGTGTCATATAACAGTGTCACCACCATCAACCTCTGTGTGTTATAAAAGCGTCACCACCACCAACCTCTGTGTTATAACAGCATCATCACCACCAACCCCTGTGTCTTATAACAGCGTCACCACCACCAACCTTTGTGTGTTATAAAAGCGTCACCCCCACCAACCTCTGTGCCTTAAAACAGCGTCACCAAACACCAACCTCTGTGTTATAACAGTGTCACCATCAAGAACCTCTGTGTGTTGTACCAGCGTCACCAAACACCAACCTCTGTGTTATAACAGTGTCACCATCAAGAACCTCTGTGTTATAACAGCGTCAACACACCCAACCTCTGTGTCTTTTAACAGCGTCACCACCACCAACCTCTGTGTTATAACAGCGTCACCACCACCATCCCCTGTGTGTTATAATAGTGTCATTACCACCAACCTCTGTGTCAAAACAGCGTCACCACCACCATCCCCTGTGTGTTATAATAGCGTCACTACCACCAACCTCTGTGTCTTATAACAATGTCACAACCACCAATCTCTGTGTGTTATAACACCTTCACCACCCCCAACTTCTGTGTTATAACAGCATCATCACCACCAACCTCTGTGTTATATAACAAAGTGACCACCACCAACCTCTGTGTGTTATAAGAGCGTCACCACCACCAACCTATGTGTGTTATAACAGCGTCACCAACACCAAACTCTGTGTGTTATAACAGCGTCACCACCACCAATCCCCTGATTTTATAGCAGTCTCCAACACCAACCTCTGTGTGTTATAACAGTGTCACCATCAAGAACCTCTGTGTTATACCAGCGTCACTACCACCAACCTCTTTGTGTTATAATAGCGTCACCACCACCAACCTCTGTGTGTGTTATACCAGCGTTACCACCATCAACATCTGTGTGTTATAACATTGTGACCACCACCAACCTCTGTGTGTTATAACAGCATCACCACCACCAACCTCTGTGTGTTAAAACAGCGTCATTACCACTACCATCTGTGTGTTATAACAGCGTCACTAACACCAACCTCTGTGTGTTATAAGAGCGTCACCTCTGCCAACCTCTTTGTGTTATAACAGCGTCACCGCCACCAACCTCTGTGTGTTATAACAGCGTCACCACCACCAACCTCTGTGTGTTATAACCGCGTCAGCTCAGCCAACCTCTGTGTGTTATAAAAGCGTCACCGCCACTAACCTCTGTGTGTTATAATATCGTCACCACAACCAACCCCAGTGTATTATAACAGCGTCAAAACCACCAACCTCTGTGTGTTATAAGAGCGTCACCACGACCAGCCTTTGTGTGTTATAACAGCGTCACCACCACCAACCTCTGTGTCTTATAACAGCGTCACCACCACCAACCTCTGTGTCTTATAACAGCGTCACCACCACTAACCCCTGTGTGTTATAACAGTGTTAAAACCAACAACCTCTGTGAGTTATAAGAGCGTCACCACGACCAGCCTCTGTGTGTTATAACAGCGTCACCACCACCAACCTCTGTGTCTTATAACAGCGTCACCACCACCAACCCCTGTGTGTTATAACAGTGTTAAAACCACCAACCTATGTGTGTTATACGAGCGTCACCACGACCAGCCTCTGTGTGTTATAACAGCGTCACCATCACTAACCTCTGTGTGTTATAACAGCGTCACCACCACCAACCTTTGTGCGTTATAAAAGCGTCACCCCCACCAACCTCTGTGCCTTAAAACAGCGTCACCAAACACCAACCTCTGTGTTATAACAGTGTCACCATCAAGAACTTCAGTGTGTTATAACAGCGTCAACACACTCAACCTCTGTGTCTAATAACAGCGTCACCACCACCAACCTCTGTGTGTTATAACAGCGTCACGAACCACCAACCTCTTTGTGGTTAAACAGCGTCACCACCACCAACCTCTGTGTGTTATAACAGAGTCACCACCATCATCCTTTGTGTGTAATTTCAGCGTCACCACCACCAACCACTGTGTGTTATAACAGCGTCACCACCACCAACCTCTGTGTTAAAACAGCATCATCACCACCAACCTCTGTGTCATATAACAGTGTGACCACCACCACCCTCAGTGTGTTATAACAGCGTCACAACCACCAACCTATGTGTGTTATAACAGCGTCACCACCACCAACCTCTTTGTTATAACAACATCATCACCACCAACCTCTGTGTCATATAAGAGTGTCACCACCACCAACCTCTGTGTGTTATAACAGCGTCACCACCACCAACCTATGTGTGTTATAACAGCGTCACCAACACCAAACTCTGTGTGTTATAACAGCGTCATCACCACCAATCCCCTGATTTTATAGCAGTCTCCACCACCAACCTCTGTGTGTTATAACAGCGTCACTACCACTAACCTCTGTGTGTTATAACAGCGTCACCGCCACCAACCTCTGTGTGTTATTACAGTGTCACCACCACCAACCTCTGTGTGTTATAACAGCGTTACCACCACCAATCCCTGTCTGTTATAACAGCGTCAAAACCACCAATATCTGTGTTATAACAGCGTCACCATCACCAACGTCTGTGTGTTATAACAGCGTCACCACCACCAACCTCTGTGTGTTATAGCAGCGTTACACCCCCAACCTCTGTGTTATAACAGCGTCACCACCACCAACCTTTATGTGTTATAACAGCGTAACCATCACCAACCTCTGTTTTATAACAGCGTCAACATCACCAACCTCTGTGTGTTATAACAGCGTCACCGGCACCAACCCTCTGTGTTTATAACAGCCACCACAACCAACCTATGTGTGTTATAACAGCGTGACCTCCGCCAACCTCTGTGTGTTATAACAGCGTCACCACCACCAACCTCTGTGTTATAACAGCGTCACCACCACAAATCTCTGTTTGTTATACCAGCGTTACCACCACCAATCTCTGTGTGTTATAACAGCGTCACCACCCTCAACCTCTGTGTGTTATAACAGCGTCAACATCACAAACCTCTGTGTGTTATAACAGCGTCACCACCACCGTCCTTTGTGTGTTATAACAGCGTCACCACCACCAACCTCTGTGTGTTATAACAGCATCACCACCACCAAACGCTGTGTGTTATAACAGTGTCACCACCACCAACCTCTGTGTGTTATAACAGCTTCACCTCCACCAAACCCTGTGTGTTATAACAGCGTCACCATCACGAAGCTTTGTGTGTTATAACAGCGTTACTACACCATCCTCTGTGTTATAACAGCATCACCACACCCAACCTCTGTGTCTTATAACAACGTCACCACCAACAACCTCTGTGTTATAACAGCGTTACCACCACCAACCTCTGTCTCATAACAGTGTCACCACCACCAACCTCTGTGTTATAACAGCGTCACCATCACCATCCCCCTGTGTTTATAACAGAGTCACCACCACCAACGTGTGTGTGTTATACCAGCGTCACTACCACCAACCTCTTTGTGTTATAATAGCGTCACCACCACCAACCTCTGTGTGTGTTATACCAGCATTACCACCACCAACTTCTATGTGTTATAACAGCGTCACCACAACGAACCCCAGTGTGTTATAACAGCGTCACCACCACCAACTTCTGTGTGTTATAACAGTGTCATCACCACCAACTTCTATGTGTTATAACAGCGTCACCACAACGAACCCCAGTGTGTTATAACAGCGTCAAAACCACAAACCTCTGTGTGTTATAACAGCATCACCACCACCAACCTCTGTGTGTTAAAACAGTGTCATTACCACTAACATATGTGTGTTATAACAGCGTCACCACCACCAACCTGTGTGTTATAACAGCGTCATTAACACCAACCCCTGTGTTCTTTAACAGAGTCACCACCAAAAACCCGAGTGTTTTACAACAGCGTCACCACCACCAACATCTTTGTGTAATAACAGCGTTACCACCTCCAACCTCTGTGTCTTATAACAGCGTCACCACTACCAACCCCTGTGTGTTATAACAGCATCACCACCACCTACCCGTGTGGCTTATAACAGCGTCACTACCACCAACCTCTGTGTCCTATAACAGCGTCACCACCACCAATCTCTGTTTGTTATACCAGCGTTACCACCACCAACCTCTGTGTCATAACAGTGTCACCACCACCAACCTCTGTGTTATAACAGCGTCACCACCACCAACCTCTTTGAGTTATAACAGCGTCACCAACATCAACCTCTGTGTGTGTTATACCAGCGTTACCACCATCAACCTCTGTGTGTTATAACATTGCGACCACCACCAACCTCTGTGTGTTATACCAGTGTCACCGTCACCAACCCCCTGTGTTTATAACAGAGTCACCACCACCAACCTCTGTGTGTTATAACAGCATCACCACCACCAACCTCTGTGTGTTAAAACAGCGTCATTACCAGTAACATCTGTGTGTTATAACAGCGTCACCACCACCAACCTGTGTGTTATAACAGCGTCACCAACACCAACCTCTGTGTGTAATACCTGCGTCAAAACCACAAACCTCTGTGTGTTATAACAGCGTCACCACCACCAACCTCTGTATGTTATAACAGTGTCACCCCCACCAACCTCTGTGTGTTATAACAGCGTTACCACAACCAACCCCTGTGTGTTATAACAGCATCACCACCACCAACCTGTGTGTTATAACAGCGTCACCAACACCAACCTCTGTGTGTTATAACAGCGTCACCTCCGCCAACCTCTGTGTGTTATAACAGCGTCACCACCACCAACCTCTGTGTTATAACAGCGTCACCACCACCAACCTCTGTGTGTTATAACAGCGTCACCACCCTCAACTTCTGTGTGATATAACAGCGTCAACATCACAAACCTCTGTGTGTTATAACAGCGTCACCACCACCGTCCTTTGTGTGTTATAACAGCGTCACCACCACCAACCTCTGTGTGTTATAACAACATGACCACCACCAATCCCTGTTTGTTATAACAGTGTCACCACCACCAACCTCTGTGTGTTATAACAGCTTCACCTCCACCAAACTTTGTGTGTTATAGCAGCGTCACCATCACGAACCTTTGTGTGTTATAACAGCGTCACCACCACCACCCCCTGTGTGTTATAACAGCGTCACCACCACCAATCCCCTGATTTTATAGCAGTCACCACCACCAACCTCTGTGTGTTATAACAGCGTCACTACCACTAACCTCTGTGTGTTATAACAGCGTCACTGCCACCATCCTCTGTGTGTTATAACAGCGTCACCACCACCAACCTGTGTGTTATAACCACGTCAGCTCCACCAACGTCTGTGTTTTATTGCAGCGTCACCATCACCAACCTCTGTGTTATAATATCGTCACCACAACCAACCCCAGTGTATTATAACAGCGTCAAAACCACCAACCACTGTGTGTTATAAGAGCGTCACCACGACCAGCCTTTGTGTGTTATAACAGCGTCACCATCACTAACCTCTGTGTGTTATAACAGCGTCACCACCACCAACCTCTGTGTGTTATAACAGCGTCACCACCACCAACCTCTGTGTTATAACAGCGTCACCACCACCATCCCCAGTGTGTTATAACAGTGTCATCACCACCAACCTCTGTGTCATAACAGCGTCACAACCACCAATCTCTGTGTGTTATAACAGATTCACCACACCCAACCTCTGCGTTTTAAAACAGCGTTACCACCAGCAACCTCTGTGTGATAACAGCGTCACCATCACCAACCCCTGTGTGTTATAATAGCGTCACTACCACCAACCTCTGTGTCTTATAAGAGCGTCACAACCACCAATCGCTGTGTGTTATAACACCGTCACCACCACCAACCTCAGTGTGTTATAGCAGCGTCACCACCCCCAACCTCTGTGTTATAACAACGTCACCATCACCAACCTCTGTGTGTTATAACAGCGTCACCACCTCCAACCTCTCTGTTTTCACAGTGTCACCACCACCAACCTCTGTGTGTTATAACAGCGTCACCATCACATACCCCTGTATTATAACAGCGTCAACACCACCAACCTCTGTGTTATAACAGCGTCACCACCACCAACCTCTATGTTATAACAGCGTCACCACCACCATCCTCTGTGTTGTAACATCGTTACTACCACCAACTTCTGTGTGTTATAACATCGTCACAACAACCAACCTCTGTGTGTTATAACAGCATCACCACAACCAACTTCTCTTTGTTATAACAGCGTCATCTCCACCAACCTCTGTGTGTTATAGCAGCGTTACACCCCTAACGTCTTTGTTATAACAGCGTAACCACCACCAACTTCTATGTGTTATAACAGCGTCACCACCACCAACTTCTATGTGTTATAACAGCGTCACCATCACCAACCTCTGTGTGTTATGACAGCGTCACCAACTCCAACCTCTTTGTGTTATAACAGCGTCACCACTAGCAACGTCTGTGTTATAACAACGTCACCACCACCAACCCACTGTGTTTATAACTGTCACCACCACCATCCTCTGTGTTATAACAGCGTCACCACCACCATCCTCTGTGTTATAACAGCGTCACCGCAACCAACCTCTCTGCGTTATAACAGTGTCAACACCGCCAACCTCTGTGTGTTATAATAGCATTACCACCACCAACTTCTGTGTCTTATAACAGCGTCACCACCACCAACCTCTGTGTGTTATAACAGCGTCACCACCACCAGCCTATGTGTCTTATAACAGCGTAACCAACACCAAACTCTGTGTGTTATAACAGCGTCACCACCACCAACCTCTGTGTGTTATAACAGCGTCACCACCACCAACCTCTGTGTGTTATAACAGCGTCACCACCACCAACTTCTGTGTGTTATAGCAACGTTACACCCCCAACCTCTGTGTTATAACAGCGTCACCACCACCAACCTCTATGTGTTATAACAGCGTCACCATCACCAACTTCTGTTTTATAACAGCGTCAACATCACCAACCTCTGTGTGTTATAACAGCGTCACCGGCACCAACCTTCTGTGTTTATAACAGCCACCACAACCAACCTATGTGTGTTATAACAGCGTCACCTCCATCAACCTCTGTGTGTTGTAACAGCGTCACCAACACCAACCTCATTGTGTTATAACAGCGTCACCACCAGCAACCTCTGTGTTTTAACAGCGTCTCCACCACCAATCCCCTGTGTTTATAACAGTCACCACCACCAACCTCTGTGTGTTTTAACAGCGTCACCACCACCAAACCCTGTGGGTTATATCAGCGTCACTACCACCAACCTCTGTGTGTTATAGCAGCGTCACCACAACCAACCCCTGTGTGTTAAAACAGCGTCATTACCACCAACCTCTGTGTGTTATAACAGAGTCACCACCATCATCCTTTGTGTGTAATTTCAGCGTCACCACCACCAACCAATGTGTGTTATAACAGCGTCACCACCCCCAACTTCTGTGTTATAACAGCTTCATCACCACCAACCTCTGTGTTATATAACAGTGTGACCACCACCAACCTCTGTGTGTTATAACAGCGTCACCACCACCAACCTATGTGTGTTATAAAAGCGTCATCACCACCAACCTCTGTGTTATAACAGTATCATCACCACCAACCTCTGTGTCATATAACAGTGTCACCACCATCAACCTCTGTGTGTTATAAAAGCGTCACCACCACCAACCTCTGTGTTATAACAGCATCATCACCACCAACCCCTGTGTCTTATAACAGCGTCACCACCACCAACCTTTGTGTGTTATAAAAGCGTCACCCCCACCAACCTCTGTGCCTTAAAACAGCGTCACCAAACACCAACCTCTGTGTTATAACAGTGTCACCATCAAGAACCTCTGTGTGTTGTACCAGCGTCACCAAACACCAACCTCTGTGTTATAACAGTGTCACCATCAAGAACCTCTGTGTTATAACAGCGTCAACACACCCAACCTCTGTGTCTTTTAACAGCGTCACCACCACCAACCTCTGTGTTATAACAGCGTCACCACCACCATCCCCTGTGTGTTATAATAGTGTCATTACCACCAACCTCTGTGTCAAAACAGCGTCACCACCACCAACCTCTGTGTTATAACAGCGTCACCACCACCATCCCCTGTGTGTTATAATAGCGTCACTACCACCAACCTCTGTGTCTTATAACAATGTCACAACCACCAATCTCTGTGTGTTATAACACCTTCACCACCCCCAACTTCTGTGTTATAACAGCATCATCACCACCAACCTCTGTGTTATATAACAAAGTGACCACCACCAACCTCTGTGTGTTATAAGAGCGTCACCACCACCAACCTATGTGTGTTATAACAGCGTCACCAACACCAAACTCTGTGTGTTATAACAGCGTCACCACCACCAATCCCCTGATTTTATAGCAGTCTCCAACACCAACCTCTGTGTGTTATAAAAGCGTCACTACCACTAACCTCTGTGTGTTATAACAGCGTCACCGCCACCAACCTCTGTGTGTTATTACAGTGTCACCCCCCCCAACTTCTGTGTTATAACAGCATCATCACCACCAACCTCTGTGTTATATAACATTGTCACCACCACCAACCTCTGTGTGTTATAAAAGCGTCACTACCACTAACCTCTGTGTGTTATAACAGCGTCACCGCCACCAACCTCTGTGTGTTATTACAGTGTCACCACCACCAACCTCTGTGTGTTGTAACAGCGTTACCACCACCAATCCCTGTCTGTTATAACAGTGTCAAAACCACCAATATCTGTGTTATAACAGCGTCACCAACACCAACCTCTGTGTGTTATAACAGCGTCACCACCACCAACCTCTGTGTGTTATAACAGTGTCACCACCACCTACCTCAGTGTGTTATAACAGCGTTACCACCACCAAACCCTTTGTGTTATAACAGCGTCACCTCCACTAACCTCTGTGTGTTATAACAGCGTCACCGCCACCAACCTGTGTGTTATAACCACGTCAGCTCCACCAACCTCTGTGTTTTATAACAGCGTCACCATCACCAACCTCTTTGTTATAACAGCGTCACCACAACCAACCTCTGTGTCTTATAACAGCGTCACCACCACCAACCTCTATGTCTTAAAACAGCGTCACCACCACTAACCCCTGTGTGTTATAACAGTGTTAAAACCAACAACCTCTGTGAGTTATAACAGCGTCACCATCACTAACCTCTGTGTGTTATAACAGCGTCACCACCACCAACCTTTGTGTGTTATAAAAGCGTCACCCCCACCAACCTCTGTGCCTTCAAACAGCGTCACCAAACACCAACCTCTGTGTTATAACAGTGTCACCATCAAGAACCTCTGTGTGTTTTAACAGCGTCACCAAACACCAACCTCTGTGTTATATCAGCGGCAACACACCCAACCTCTGTGTCTTATAACATCGTCACCACCACCAACCTCTGTGTGTTATAACATCGTCACAACAACCAACCTCTGTGTGTTATAACATCGTTACCACAACCAACCTCTCTGTGTTATAACAGCGTCATCTCCACCATCCTCTGTGTGTTATAACAGCGTCACCAACACCAACCTCTTTGTGTTATAACAGCGTCACCACTAGCAACCTCTGTGTTATAATAGCGTCACCACCAACACCCCACTGTGTTTATAACAGTCCCCACCACCATCCTATGTGTTATAACAGCGTCACCACAACCAACCTCTCTGTGTTATAACAGTGTCAACACCACCAACCTCTGTGAGTTATAATAGCATTACCACCACCAACTTCTGTGTCTTATAACAGCGTCACCACCACCAACCTCTGTGTGTTATAACAGTGTCACCACCACCAACTTCTGTGTGTTATAAGAGCGTCACCACCACCAACCTATGTGTCTTATAACAGCGTAACCAACACCAAACTCTGTGTGTTATAACAGCGTCACCACCACTAACCTCTGTGTGTTATAACAGCGTCACCACCACCAACCTCTGTGTGTTATAACAGCGTCACAACCACCAACCTCTGTGTGTTATAGCAGTGTTACACCCGCAACCTCTGTGTTATAACAGCGTCACCACCACCAACCTCTATGTGTTATAACAGCGTCACCATCACCAACCCTCTGTGTTTATAACAGTCACCACCACCAACCTCTGTGAGTTATTGCAGCGTTACACCCCCAACCTCTGTGTTATAACAGTGTCACCACCACCAACCTCTATGTGTTATAACAGCGTCACCATCAGCAACCCTCTGTGTTTATAACAGTCACCACCACCAACCTATGTGTCTTATAATAGCGTAACCAACACCAAACTCTGTGTGTTATAACACCGTCACCACCCCCAACCTCTGTGTTATAACAACGTCACCATCACCAACCTCTGTGTGTTATAACAGCGTCACCACCACCAACCTCTCTGTTATCACAGCGTCACCACCACCAACCTCTGTGTGTTATAACAGAGTCACCATCACATACCCCTGTATTATAACAGCGTCAACACCACCAACCTCTGTGTTATAACAGCGTCACCACCACCAACCTCTATGTTATAACAGCGTCACCACCACCATCCTCTGTGTTTTAACATCGTCACCAACACCAACCTCTCTGTGTTATAACAGCGTCACCACTAGCAACCTCTGTGTTATAACAGCGTAATTACCACCAACCCACTGTGTTTATAACAGCCACCACCACCATCCTCTGTGTTATAACAGCGTCACCACCACCATCCTCTGTGTTATAACAGCGTCACCACAACCAACCTCTCAGTGTTATAACAGTGTCAACACCACCAACCTCTGTGTGTTATAATAGCATTACCACCACCAACTTCTGTGTCTTATAACAGCGTCACCACCACCAACCTCTGTGTGTCATAACAGCGTCACCACCACCAATCTCTGTGTGTTATAACAGCGTCACCACCACCAACCTATGTGCCTTATAACAGCGTAACCAACACCAACCTCTGTTTTATATCAGCGTCAACATCACCAACCGTGTGTTACAACAGCGTCACCACCACTAACTTTTGTGTTTTACAGCGTCACCACCACCAACCCCCTGTGTTATAACAGCGTCACCGTGACCAACCTATGTGTGTTATAGCAGCGTCACCACCACCAACCCTCTGTGTTTATAACAGTCACCACCACCAACCTCTGTGTGTTATAACAGCGTCACCACCATCAACCTCTGTGTGTTGTAACAGCTTCACCAACACCAACCTCATTCTGTTATAACAGCGTCACAACCAGCAACCTCTGTGTGTTATAACAGCGTCACCACCATCAACCTCTGTGTGTTGTAACAGCTTCACCAACACCAACCTCATTCTGTTATAACAGCGTCACCACCAGCAACCTCTGTGTTTTACCAGCGTCACCACCACCAACTCCTGTGGGTTATAACATCGTCACCACCACCAACCTCTGTGTGTTATAACAGCGTCACCAAAACCAACCCCTGTGTGTTATAACAGCGTCATTACCACCAACTTCTGTGTGTTATGACAGCGTCATTACCACCAACCTCTATGTGTTATAACAGCGTCACGAACCACCAACCCCCAGTGTTTATAACAGAGTCACCACGACCAACCTCTTTGTGGTTTAACAGCGTCACCACCAGCAACCTCTGTGTGTTATAACAGAGTCACCACCATCATCCTTTGTGTGTTATTACATCGTCACCACCACCAACCCCTATGTGCAATTTCAGCGTCACCACCACCATCCTCTGTGTGTTATAACAGCGACACCATCACCAACCTGTGTGTTATAACAGCGTCACCACCACCAACCTCTGTGTGTTATAACAGTGTCACCACCACCAACTTCTGTGTGTTATAAGAGCGTCACCACCACCAACCTATGTGTCTTATAACAGCGTAACCAACACCAAACTCTGTGTGTTATAACAGCGTCACCACCACTAACCTCTGTGTGTTATAACAGCGTCACCACCACCAACCTCTGTGTGTTATAACAGCGTCACAACCACCAACCTCTGTGTGTTATAGCAGTGTTACACCCGCAACCTCTGTGTTATAACAGCGTCACCACCACCAACCTCTATGTGTTATAACAGCGTCACCATCACCAACCCTCTGTGTTTATAACAGTCACCACCACCAACCTCTGTGAGTTATTGCAGCGTTACACCCCCAACCTCTGTGTTATAACAGTGTCACCACCACCAACCTCTATGTGTTATAACAGCGTCACCATCAGCAACCCTCTGTGTTTATAACAGTCACCACCACCAACCTATGTGTCTTATAATAGCGTAACCAACACCAAACTCTGTGTGTTATAACACCGTCACCACCCCCAACCTCTGTGTTATAACAACGTCACCATCACCAACCTCTGTGTGTTATAACAGCGTCACCACCACCAACCTCTCTGTTATCACAGCGTCACCACCACCAACCTCTGTGTGTTATAACAGAGTCACCATCACATACCCCTGTATTATAACAGCGTCAACACCACCAACCTCTGTGTTATAACAGCGTCACCACCACCAACCTCTATGTTATAACAGCGTCACCACCACCATCCTCTGTGTTTTAACATCGTCACCAACACCAACCTCTCTGTGTTATAACAGCGTCACCACTAGCAACCTCTGTGTTATAACAGCGTAATTACCACCAACCCACTGTGTTTATAACAGCCACCACCACCATCCTCTGTGTTATAACAGCGTCACCACCACCATCCTCTGTGTTATAACAGCGTCACCACAACCAACCTCTCAGTGTTATAACAGTGTCAACACCACCAACCTCTGTGTGTTATAATAGCATTACCACCACCAACTTCTGTGTCTTATAACAGCGTCACCACCACCAACCTCTGTGTGTCATAACAGCGTCACCACCACCAATCTCTGTGTGTTATAACAGCGTCACCACCACCAACCTATGTGCCTTATAACAGCGTAACCAACACCAACCTCTGTTTTATATCAGCGTCAACATCACCAACCGTGTGTTACAACAGCGTCACCACCACTAACTTTTGTGTTTTACAGCGTCACCACCACCAACCCCCTGTGTTATAACAGCGTCACCGTGACCAACCTATGTGTGTTATAGCAGCGTCACCACCACCAACCCTCTGTGTTTATAACAGTCACCACCACCAACCTCTGTGTGTTATAACAGCGTCACCACCATCAACCTCTGTGTGTTGTAACAGCTTCACCAACACCAACCTCATTCTGTTATAACAGCGTCACAACCAGCAACCTCTGTGTGTTATAACAGCGTCACCACCATCAACCTCTGTGTGTTGTAACAGCTTCACCAACACCAACCTCATTCTGTTATAACAGCGTCACCACCAGCAACCTCTGTGTTTTACCAGCGTCACCACCACCAACTCCTGTGGGTTATAACATCGTCACCACCACCAACCTCTGTGTGTTATAACAGCGTCACCAAAACCAACCCCTGTGTGTTATAACAGCGTCATTACCACCAACTTCTGTGTGTTATGACAGCGTCATTACCACCAACCTCTATGTGTTATAACAGCGTCACGAACCACCAACCCCCAGTGTTTATAACAGAGTCACCACGACCAACCTCTTTGTGGTTTAACAGCGTCACCACCAGCAACCTCTGTGTGTTATAACAGAGTCACCACCATCATCCTTTGTGTGTTATTACATCGTCACCACCACCAACCCCTATGTGCAATTTCAGCGTCACCACCACCATCCTCTGTGTGTTATAACAGCGACACCATCACCAACCTGTGTGTTATAACAGCGTCACCACCACCAACCTCTGTGTGTTATAACAGTGTCACCACCACCAACTTCTGTGTGTTATAAGAGCGTCACCACCACCAACCTATGTGTCTTATAACAGCGTAACCAACACCAAACTCTGTGTGTTATAACAGCGTCACCACCACTAACCTCTGTGTGTTATAACAGCGTCACCACCACCAACCTCTGTGTGTTATAACAGCGTCACAACCACCAACCTCTGTGTGTTATAGCAGTGTTACACCCGCAACCTCTGTGTTATAACAGCGTCACCACCACCAACCTCTATGTGTTATAACAGCGTCACCATCACCAACCCTCTGTGTTTATAACAGTCACCACCACCAACCTCTGTGAGTTATTGCAGCGTTACACCCCCAACCTCTGTGTTATAACAGTGTCACCACCACCAACCTCTATGTGTTATAACAGCGTCACCATCAGCAACCCTCTGTGTTTATAACAGTCACCACCACCAACCTATGTGTCTTATAATAGCGTAACCAACACCAAACTCTGTGTGTTATAACACCGTCACCACCCCCAACCTCTGTGTTATAACAACGTCACCATCACCAACCTCTGTGTGTTATAACAGCGTCACCACCACCAACCTCTCTGTTATCACAGCGTCACCACCACCAACCTCTGTGTGTTATAACAGAGTCACCATCACATACCCCTGTATTATAACAGCGTCAACACCACCAACCTCTGTGTTATAACAGCGTCACCACCACCAACCTCTATGTTATAACAGCGTCACCACCACCATCCTCTGTGTTTTAACATCGTCACCAACACCAACCTCTCTGTGTTATAACAGCGTCACCACTAGCAACCTCTGTGTTATAACAGCGTAATTACCACCAACCCACTGTGTTTATAACAGCCACCACCACCATCCTCTGTGTTATAACAGCGTCACCACCACCATCCTCTGTGTTATAACAGCGTCACCACAACCAACCTCTCAGTGTTATAACAGTGTCAACACCACCAACCTCTGTGTGTTATAATAGCATTACCACCACCAACTTCTGTGTCTTATAACAGCGTCACCACCACCAACCTCTGTGTGTCATAACAGCGTCACCACCACCAATCTCTGTGTGTTATAACAGCGTCACCACCACCAACCTATGTGCCTTATAACAGCGTAACCAACACCAACCTCTGTTTTATATCAGCGTCAACATCACCAACCGTGTGTTACAACAGCGTCACCACCACTAACTTTTGTGTTTTACAGCGTCACCACCACCAACCCCCTGTGTTAAAACAGCGTCACCGTGACCAACCTATGTGTGTTATAACAGCGTCACCACCACCAACCCTCTGTGTTTATAACAGTCACCACCACCAACCTCTGTGTGTTATAACAGCGTCACCACCATCAACCTCTGTGTGTTGTAACAGCTTCACCAACACCAACCTCATTCTGTTATAACAGCGTCACAACCAGCAACCTCTGTGTGTTATAACAGCGTCACCACCATCAACCTCTGTGTGTTGTAACAGCTTCACCAACACCAACCTCATTCTGTTATAACAGCGTCACCACCAGCAACCTCTGTGTTTTAACAGCGTCACCACCACCAACTCCTGTGGGTTATAACATCGTCACCACCACCAACCTCTGTGTGTTATAACAGCGTCACCAAAACCAACCCCTGTGTGTTATAACAGCGTCATTACCACCAACTTCTGTGTGTTATGACAGCGTCATTACCACCAACCTCTGTGTGTTATAACAGTGTCACCACCACCAACCTCTGTGTGTTATAACAGCGTCACCATCACCAACCTCTGTGTGTTATAACAGCGTTACCACCACCAACCTCAGTGTGTTATAACAGCGTTACCACCACCAACCCCCAGTGTTTATAACAGAGTCACCACCACCAACCTCTCTGTGGTTTAACAGCGTCACCACCAGCAACCTCTGTGTGTTATAACGGCGTCACCTCCACTAACCTCTGTGTGTTATAACAGCGTCACCACCATCAACCTGTGTGTTATAACCACGTCAGCTCCACCAACCTCTGTGTTTTATAACAGCGTCACCATCACCAACCTCTGTGTTATAACAGCGTCACCACAACAAACCCCAGTGTATTATAACAGCGTCAAAACCACCAACTTCTGTGTGTTATAAGAGCGTCACCACCACCAACCTCTGTGTGTTATAACAGCGTCACCACCACCAACCTCTGTGTGTTATAACAGCGTCACCACCACAAACCTCTGTGTCTTATAACAGCGTCACCACCACCAACCCCTGTGTGTTATAACAGTGTTAAAACCAACAACCTCTGTGAGTTATAACAGCGTCACCATCACTAACCTCTGTGTGTTATAACAGCGTCACCACCAACAACCTTTGTGTGTTATAAAAGCGTCACCCCCACCAACCTCTGTGCCTTAAAACAGCGTCACCAAACACCAACCTCTGTGTTATAACAGTGTCATTATCAAGAACCTCTGTGTGTTGTAACAGCGTCACCAAACACCAACCACTGTGTTATAACAGTGTCACCATCAAGAACCTCTGTGTTATAACAGCGGCAACACACCCAACCTCTGTGTCTTATAACAGCGTCACCACAACCAACCTCTGTGTTATAACAGCGTCACCACCACCATCCCCTGTGTGTTATAACAGTGTCATCACCACCAACCTCTGTATCATAACAGCGTCACAACCACCAACCTCTGTGTGTTATAACAGATTCACCACACCCAACCTCTGCGTTTTAAAACAGCGTTACCACCAGCAACCTCTGTGTTATAACAGTGCCACCACCACCAACCTCTGTGTGATAACAGCGTCACCATCACCAACCCCTGTGTGTTATAATAGCGTCACTACCACCAACCTCTGTGTCTTATAACAGCGTCACAACCACCAATCTCTGTGTGTTATAACACCTTCACCACCAATACCTCAGTGTGTTATAGCAGCGTCACCACCCCCAACATCTGTGTTATAACAACGTCACCATCACCAAACTCTGTGTGTTATAACAGCGTCACCACCACCAACCTCTGTGTTATAACAGCGTCACCACCACCAACCTCTATGTTATAACAACGTCACCACCACCATCCTCTGTGTTGTAACATCGTCACCACCACCAACCTCTGTGTGTAATAACAGCGTCACCACCACCAACCTATGTGTCTTATAACAGCGTAACCAACACCAAACTCTGTGTGTTATAACAGCGTCACCACCACCAACCTCTGTGTGTTATAACAGCGTCACCACCACCAACCTCTGTGTGTTATAACAGCGTCACCACCACCAACTTCTGTGTGTTATAGCAACGTTACACCCCCAACCTCTGTGTTATAACAGCGTCACCACCACCAACCTCTATGTGTTATAACAGCGTCACCATCACCAACTTCTGTTTTATAACAGCGTCAACATCACCAACCTCTGTGTGTTATAACAGCGTCACCGGCACCAACCTTCTGTGTTTATAACAGCCACCACAACCAACCTATGTGTGTTATAACAGCGTCACCTCCATCAACCTCTGTGTGTTGTAACAGCGTCACCAACACCAACCTCATTGTGTTATAACAGCGTCACCACCAGCAACCTCTGTGTTTTAACAGCGTCTCCACCACCAATCCCCTGTGTTTATAACAGTCACCACCACCAACCTCTGTGTGTTTTAACAGCGTCACCACCACCAAACCCTGTGGGTTATATCAGCGTCACTACCACCAACCTCTGTGTGTTATAGCAGCGTCACCACAACCAACCCCTGTGTGTTAAAACAGCGTCATTACCACCAACCTCTGTGTGTTATAACAGAGTCACCACCATCATCCTTTGTGTGTAATTTCAGCGTCACCACCACCAACCAATGTGTGTTATAACAGCGTCACCACCCCCAACTTCTGTGTTATAACAGCTTCATCACCACCAACCTCTGTGTTATATAACAGTGTGACCACCACCAACCTCTGTGTGTTATAACAGCGTCACCACCACCAACCTATGTGTGTTATAAAAGCGTCATCACCACCAACCTCTGTGTTATAACAGTATCATCACCACCAACCTCTGTGTCATATAACAGTGTCACCACCATCAACCTCTGTGTGTTATAAAAGCGTCACCACCACCAACCTCTGTGTTATAACAGCATCATCACCACCAACCCCTGTGTCTTATAACAGCGTCACCACCACCAACCTTTGTGTGTTATAAAAGCGTCACCCCCACCAACCTCTGTGCCTTAAAACAGCGTCACCAAACACCAACCTCTGTGTTATAACAGTGTCACCATCAAGAACCTCTGTGTGTTGTACCAGCGTCACCAAACACCAACCTCTGTGTTATAACAGTGTCACCATCAAGAACCTCTGTGTTATAACAGCGTCAACACACCCAACCTCTGTGTCTTTTAACAGCGTCACCACCACCAACCTCTGTGTTATAACAGCGTCACCACCACCATCCCCTGTGTGTTATAATAGTGTCATTACCACCAACCTCTGTGTCAAAACAGCGTCACCACCACCAACCTCTGTGTTATAACAGCGTCACCACCACCATCCCCTGTGTGTTATAATAGCGTCACTACCACCAACCTCTGTGTCTTATAACAGCGTCACAACCACCAATCTCTGTGTGTTATAACACCTTCACCACCCCCAACTTCTCTGTTATAACAGCATCATCACCACCAACCTCTGTGTTATATAACAAAGTGACCACCACCAACCTCTGTGTGTTATAAGAGCGTCACCACCACCAACCTATGTGTGTTATAACAGCGTCACCAACACCAAACTCTGTGTGTTATAACAGCGTCACCACCACCAATCCCCTGATTTTATAGCAGTCTCCAACACCAACCTCTGTGTGTTATAAAAGCGTCACTACCACTAACCTCTGTGTGTTATAACAGCGTCACCGCCACCAACCTCTGTGTGTTATTACAGTGTCACCACCCCCAACTTCTGTGTTATAACAGCATCATCACCACCAACCTCTGTGTTATATAACAGCGTCACCACCACCAACCTCTGTGTGTTATAAAAGCGTCACTACCACTAACCTCTGTGTGTTATAACAGCGTCACCGCCACCAACCTCTGTGTGTTATTACAGTGTCACCACCACCAACCTCTGTGTGTTGTAACAGCGTTACCACCACCAATCCCTGTCTGTTATAACAGCGTCAAAACCACCAATATCTGTGTTATAACAGCGTCACCAACACCAACCTCTGTGTGTTATAACAGCGTCACCACCACCAACCTCTGTGTGTTATAACAGTGTCACCACCACCTACCTCAGTGTGTTATAACAGCGTTACCACCACCAAACCCTTTGTGTTATAACAGCGTCACCTCCACTAACCTCTGTGTGTTATAACAGCGTCACCGCCACCAACCTGTGTGTTATAACCACGTCAGCTCCACCAACCTCTGTGTCTTATAACAGCGTCACCACCACCAACCTCTATGTCTTAAAACAGCGTCACCACCACTAACCCCTGTGTGTTATAACAGTGTTAAAACCAACAACCTCTGTGAGTTATAACAGCGTCACCATCACTAACCTCTGTGTGTTATAACAGCGTCACCACCACCAACCTTTGTGTGTTATAAAAGCGTCACCCCCACCAACCTCTGTGCCTTCAAACAGCGTCACCAAACACCAACCTCTGTGTTATAACAGTGTCACCATCAAGAACCTCTGTGTGTTTTAACAGCGTCACCAAACACCAACCTCTGTGTTATATCAGCGGCAACACACCCAACCTCTGTGTCTTATAACATCGTCACCACCACCAACCTCTGTGTGTTATAACATCGTCACAACAACCAACCTCTGTGTGTTATAACATCGTTACCACAACCAACCTCTCTGTGTTATAACAGCGTCATCTCCACCATCCTCTGTGTGTTATAACAGCGTCACCAACACCAACCTCTTTGTGTTATAACAGCGTCACCACTAGCAACCTCTGTGTTATAATAGCGTCACCACCAACACCCCACTGTGTTTATAACAGTCCCCACCACCATCCTATGTGTTATAACAGCGTCACCACAACCAACCTCTCTGTGTTATAACAGTGTCAACACCACCAACCTCTGTGAGTTATAATAGCATTACCACCACCAACTTCTGTGTCTTATAACAGCGTCACCACCACCAACCTCTGTGTGTTATAACAGTGTCACAACCACCAACTTCTGTGTGTTATAAGAGCGTCACCACCACCAACCTATGTGTCTTATAACAGCGTAACCAACACCAAACTCTGTGTGTTATAACAGCGTCACCACCACTAACCTCTGTGTGTTATAACAGCGTCACCACCACCAACCTCTGTGTGTTATAACAGCGTCACAACCACCAACCTCTGTGTGTTATAGCAGTGTTACACCCGCAACCTCTGTGTTATAACAGCGTCACCACCACCAACCTCTATGTGTTATAACAGCGTCACCATCACCAACCCTCTGTGTTTATAACAGTCACCACCACCAACCTCTGTGAGTTATTGCAGCGTTACACCCCCAACCTCTGTGTTATAACAGTGTCACCACCACCAACCTCTATGTGTTATAACAGCGTCACCATCAGCAACCCTCTGTGTTTATAACAGTCACCACCACCAACCTATGTGTCTTATAATAGCGTAACCAACACCAAACTCTGTGTGTTATAACACCGTCACCACCCCCAACCTCTGTGTTATAACAACGTCACCATCACCAACCTCTGTGTGTTATAACAGCGTCACCACCACCAACCTCTCTGTTATCACAGCGTCACCACCACCAACCTCTGTGTGTTATAACAGAGTCACCATCACATACCCCTGTATTATAACAGCGTCAACACCACCAACCTCTGTGTTATAACAGCGTCACCACCACCAACCTCTATGTTATAACAGCGTCACCACCACCATCCTCTGTGTTTTAACATCGTCACCAACACCAACCTCTCTGTGTTATAACAGCGTCACCACTAGCAACCTCTGTGTTATAACAGCGTAATTACCACCAACCCACTGTGTTTATAACAGCCACCACCACCATCCTCTGTGTTATAACAGCGTCACCACCACCATCCTCTGTGTTATAACAGCGTCACCACAACCAACCTCTCAGTGTTATAACAGTGTCAACACCACCAACCTCTGTGTGTTATAATAGCATTACCACCACCAACTTCTGTGTCTTATAACAGCGTCACCACCACCAACCTCTGTGTGTCATAACAGCGTCACCACCACCAATCTCTGTGTGTTATAACAGCGTCACCACCACCAACCTATGTGCCTTATAACAGCGTAACCAACACCAACCTCTGTTTTATATCAGCGTCAACATCACCAACCGTGTGTTACAACAGCGTCACCACCACTAACTTTTGTGTTTTACAGCGTCACCACCACCAACCCCCTGTGTTATAACAGCGTCACCGTGACCAACCTATGTGTGTTATAACAGCGTCACCACCACCAACCCTCTGTGTTTATAACAGTCACCACCACCAACCTCTGTGTGTTATAACAGCGTCACCACCATCAACCTCTGTGTGTTGTAACAGCTTCACCAACACCAACCTCATTCTGTTATAACAGCGTCACAACCAGCAACCTCTGTGTGTTATAACAGCGTCACCACCATCAACCTCTGTGTGTTGTAACAGCTTCACCAACACCAACCTCATTCTGTTATAACAGCGTCACCACCAGCAACCTCTGTGTTTTAACAGCGTCACCACCACCAACTCCTGTGGGTTATAACATCGTCACCACCACCAACCTCTGTGTGTTATAACAGCGTCACCAAAACCAACCCCTGTGTGTTATAACAGCGTCATTACCACCAACTTCTGTGTGTTATGACAGCGTCATTACCACCAACCTCTATGTGTTATAACAGCGTCACGAACCACCAACCCCCAGTGTTTATAACAGAGTCACCACGACCAACCTCTTTGTGGTTTAACAGCGTCACCACCAGCAACCTCTGTGTGTTATAACAGAGTCACCACCATCATCCTTTGTGTGTTATTACATCGTCACCACCACCAACCCCTATGTGCAATTTCAGCGTCACCACCACCAACCTCTGTGTGTTATAACAGCGACACCATCACCAACCTGTGTGTTATAACAGCGTCACCACCACCAACCTCTGTGTGTTATAACAGTGTCACCACCACCAACTTCTGTGTGTTATAAGAGCGTCACCACCACCAACCTATGTGTCTTATAACAGCGTAACCAACACCAAACTCTGTGTGTTATAACAGCGTCACCACCACTAACCTCTGTGTGTTATAACAGCGTCACCACCACCAACCTCTGTGTGTTATAACAGCGTCACAACCACCAACCTCTGTGTGTTATAGCAGTGTTACACCCGCAACCTCTGTGTTATAACAGCGTCACCACCACCAACCTCTATGTGTTATAACAGCGTCACCATCACCAACCCTCTGTGTTTATAACAGTCACCACCACCAACCTCTGTGAGTTATTGCAGCGTTACACCCCCAACCTCTGTGTTATAACAGTGTCACCACCACCAACCTCTATGTGTTATAACAGCGTCACCATCAGCAACCCTCTGTGTTTATAACAGTCACCACCACCAACCTATGTGTCTTATAATAGCGTAACCAACACCAAACTCTGTGTGTTATAACACCGTCACCACCCCCAACCTCTGTGTTATAACAACGTCACCATCACCAACCTCTGTGTGTTATAACAGCGTCACCACCACCAACCTCTCTGTTATCACAGCGTCACCACCACCAACCTCTGTGTGTTATAACAGAGTCACCATCACATACCCCTGTATTATAACAGCGTCAACACCACCAACCTCTGTGTTATAACAGCGTCACCACCACCAACCTCTATGTTATAACAGCGTCACCACCACCATCCTCTGTGTTTTAACATCGTCACCAACACCAACCTCTCTGTGTTATAACAGCGTCACCATCACCAACCTCTGTGTGTTATAACAGCGTTACCACCACCAACCTCTGTGTGTTATAACAGTGTCACCATCACCAACCTCAGTGTGTTATAACAGCGTTACCACCACCAACCCCCAGTGTTTATAACAGAGTCACCACCACCAACCTCTCTGTGGTTTAACAGCGTCACCACCAGCAACCTCTGTGTGTTATAACGGCGTCACCTCCACTAACCTCTGTGTGTTATAACAGCGTCACCACCATCAACCTGTGTGTTATAACCACGTCAGCTCCACCAACCTCTGTGTTTTATAACAGCGTCACCATCACCAACCTCTGTGTTATAACAGCGTCACCACAACAAACCCCAGTGTATTATAACAGCGTCAAAACCACCAACTTCTGTGTGTTATAAGAGCGTCACCACCACCAACCTCTGTGTGTTATAACAGCGTCACCACCACCAACCTCTGTGTGTTATAACAGCGTCACCACCACAAACCTCTGTGTCTTATAACAGCGTCACCACCACCAACCCCTGTGTGTTATAACAGTGTTAAAACCAACAACCTCTGTGAGTTATAACAGCGTCACCATCACTAACCTCTGTGTGTTATAACAGCGTCACCACCAACAACCTTTGTGTGTTATAAAAGCGTCACCCCCACCAACCTCTGTGCCTTAAAACAGCGTCACCAAACACCAACCTCTGTGTTATAACAGTGTCATTATCAAGAACCTCTGTGTGTTGTAACAGCGTCACCAAACACCAACCACTGTGTTATAACAGTGTCACCATCAAGAACCTCTGTGTTATAACAGCGGCAACACACCCAACCTCTGTGTCTTATAACAGCGTCACCACAACCAACCTCTGTGTTATAACAGCGTCACCACCACCATCCCCTGTGTGTTATAACAGTGTCATCACCACCAACCTCTGTATCATAACAGCGTCACAACCACCAACCTCTGTGTGTTATAACAGATTCACCACACCCAACCTCTGCGTTTTAAAACAGCGTTACCACCAGCAACCTCTGTGTTATAACAGTGCCACCACCACCAACCTCTGTGTCTTATAACAGCGTCACAACCACCAATCTCTGTGTGTTATAACACCTTCACCACCAATACCTCAGTGTGTTATAGCAGCGTCACCACCCCCAACATCTGTGTTATAACAACGTCACCATCACCAAACTCTGTGTGTTATAACAGCGTCACCACCACCAACCTCTGTGTTATAACAGCGTCACCACCACCAACCTCTATGTTATAACAACGTCACCACCACCATCCTCTGTGTTGTAACATCGTCACCACCACCAACCTCTGTGTGTAATAACAGCGTCACCACCACCAACCTATGTGTCTTATAACAGCGTAACCAACACCAAACTCTGTGTGTTATAACAGCGTCACCACCACCAACCTCTGTGTGTTATAACAGCGTCACCACCACCAACCTCTGTGTGTTATAACAACGTCACCACCACCAACCTCTGTGTGTTATAGCAGCGTTACACCCCCAACCTCTGTGTTATAACAGCGTCACCACCACCAACCTCTATGTGTTATAACAGCGTCACCATCACCAACCTCTGTTTTATAACAGCGTCAACATCACCAACCTCTGTGTGTTATAACAGCGTCACCGGCACCAACCTTCTGTGTTTATAACAGCCACCACAACCAACCTCTGTGTGTTATATCAGCGTCACCACCATCAGCCTCTGTGTGTTGTAACAGCGTCACCAACACCAACCTCATTGTGTTATAACAGCGTCACCACCAGCAACCTCTGTGTTTTAACAGCGTCACCACCACCAACCCCCTGTGTTTATAACAGTCACCACCACCAACCTCTGTGTGTTTTAACAGCGTCACCACCACCAAACCCTGTGGGTTATATCAGCGTCACCACCACCAACCTCTGTGTGTTAAAACAGCGTCACCACAACCAACCCCTGTGTGTTAAAACAGTGTCATCACCACCAACCTCTGTGTGTTATAACAGCGTCATTACCACCAACCTCTGTGTGTTATAACAGCGTCACGAACCACCAACCTCCAGTGTTTATAACAGAGTCACCACCACCAACCTCTTTGTGGTTAAACAGCGTCACCACCACCAACTTCTGTGTGTTATAACAGCGTCACCACCCCCAACATCTGTGTTATAACAGCATCATCACCACCAACCTCTGTGTCATATAACAGTGTGACCACCACCAACCTCTGTGTGTTATAACAGCGTCACCACCACCAACCTATGTGTGTTATAACAGCGTCACCACCACCAACATCTGTGTTATAACAGCATCATCACCACCAACCTCTGTGTCATATAACAGTGTCACCACCACCAACCTCTGTGTGTTATAACAGCGTCACCACCACCAACCTATGTGTGTTATACAGCGTCACCAACACCAAACTCTGTGTGTTATAACAGCGTCACCACCACCAATCCCCTGATTTTATAGCAGTCTCCACCACCAACCTCTGTGTGTTATAACAGCGTCACTACCACTAACCTCTGTGTGTTATAACAGCGTCACCGCCACCAACCTGTGTGTTATTACAGTGTCACCACCACCAACCTCTGTGTCTTAAAACAGCGTCACCACCACTAACCCCTTTGTGTTATAACAGTGTTAAAACCAACAACCTCTGTGAGTTATAACAGCGTCACCATCACTAACCTGTGTGTGTTATAACAGCGTCACCACCACTAACCTTTGTGTGTTATAAAAGCGTCATCCCCACCAACCTCTGTGCCTTAAAACAGCGTCACCAAACACCAACCTCTGTGTTATAACAGTGTCACCATCAAGAACCTCTGTGTGTTGTAACAGCGTCACCAAACACCAACCTCTGTGTTAAAACAGTGTCACCATCAAGAACCTCTGTGTTATAACAGCGTCAACACACCCAACCTCTGTGTCTTATAACAGCGTCACCACCACCAACCTCTGTGTTATAACAGCGTCACCACCACCATCCCCTGTGTGTTATAATAGTGTCATTACCACCAACCTCTGTGTCAAAACAGCGTCACCACCACCAACCTCTGTGTTATAACAGCGTCACCACCACCATCCCCTGTGTGTTATAATAGCGTCACTACCACCAACCTCTGTGTCTTATAACAGCGTCACAACCACCAATCTCTGTGTGTTATAACACCTTCACCACCACCAACCTCAGTGTGTTATAGCAGCGTCACCACCCCCCAACCTCTGTGTTATAACAACGTCACCATCACCAACCTCTGTGTGTTATAACAACGTCACCACCACCAACCTCTCTGTTATCACAGCGTCACCACCACCAACCTCTGTATGTTATAACAGCGTCACCATCACATATCCCTATATTATAACAGCGTCAACACCACCAACCTCTGTGTTATAACAGCGTCACCACCACCAACCTCTATGTTATACCAGCGTCACCACCACCATCCTTTGTGTTGTAACATCGTCACCACCACCAACCTCTGTGTGTTATAACATCGTCACAACAACCAACCTCTGTGTGTTATAACAGCGTTACCACAACCAACCTCTCTGTGTTATTACAGCGTCGTCTCCACCATCCTCTGTGTGTTATAACAGCGTCACCAACACCAACCTCTTTGTGTTATAACAGCGTCACCACTAGCAACCTCTGTGTTATAACAGCGTCACCACCACCAACCCACTGTGTTTATAACAGTCTCCACCACCATCCTCTGTGTTATAACAGCGTCACCACAACCAACCTCTCTGTGTTAAAACAGTGTCAACACCACCAACCTCTGTGAGTTATAATAGCATTACCACCACCAACTTCTGTGTCTTATAACAGCGTCACCACCACCAACCTCTGTGTGTTATAACAGTGTCACCACCACCAACTTCTGTGTGTTATAAGAGCGTCACCACCACCAACCTATGTGTCTTATAACAGCGTAACCAACACCAAACTCTGTGTGTTATAACAGCGTCACCACCACTAACCTCTTGTGTTATAACAGCGTCACCACCACCAACCTCTGTGTGTTATAACAGCGTCACAACCACCAACCTCTGTGTGTTATAGCAGTGTTACACCCCCAACCTCTGTGTTATAACAGCGTCACCACCACCAACCTCTATGTGTTATAACAGCGTCACCATCACAAACCCTCTGTGTTTATAACAGTCACCACCACCAACCTCTGTGTGTTATAGCAGCGTTACACCCCCAACCTTTGTGTTATAACAGTGTCACCACCACCAACCTCTATGTGTTATAACAGCGTCACCATCACCAACCCTCTGTGTTTATAACAGTCACCACCACCAACCTATGTGTCTTATGACAGCGTAACCAACACCAAACTCTGTGTGTTATAACAGCGTCACCACCACCAACCTCTGTGTGTTATAACAACGTCACCACCACCAACCTCTGTGTGTTATAACAGCGTCACCACCACCAACCTTTGTGTGTTATAAAAGCGTCACCCCCACCAACCTCTGTGTGATATAACAGTGTCAACACCACCAACCTCTGTGTGTTATAATAGCATTACCACCACCAACTTCTGTGTCTTATAACAGCGTCACCACCACCAACCTCTGTGTGTTATAACAGTGTCACCACCACCAACCTCTGTGTGTTATAACAGCGTCACCACCACCAACCTATGTGCCTTATAACAGCGTAACCAACACCAACCTCTGATTTATAACAGCGTCAACATCACCAACCGTGTGTTACAACAGCGTCACCACCACTAACTTTTGTGTTTTACAGCGTCACCACCACCAACCTCTGTGTGTTATAACAGCATCACCACCATCAACCTCTGTCTGTTGTAACAACTTCATCAACACCAACCTCATTCTGTTATAACAGCGTCACCACCAGCAACCTCTGTGTTTTAACAGCGTCACCACCACCAACCCCTGTGGGTTATAACATCGTCACCACCACCAATCTCTGTGTGTTATAACAGCGTCACCACAACCAACCCCTGTGTGTTATAACAGCGTCATCACCACCAACTTCTGTGTGTTATAACAGCGTCATTACCACCAACCTCTATGTGTTATAACAGCGTCACGAACCACCAACCCCCAGTGTTTATAACAGAGTCACCACGACCAACCTCTTTGTGGTTTAACAGCGTCACCATCAGCAACCTCTGTGTGTTATAACAGAGTCACCACCATCTCCTTTGTGTATTATTACATCGTCACCACCACCAACCCCTATGTGTAATTTCAGCGTCACCACCACCAACCTTTGTGTGTTATAACAGTGTCAAATCCTCCAACCTTTGTGTGTTATAACAGGGTCACCACGACCAACCTCTGTGTGTTATAACAGTGACACCATCACCAACCTGTGTGTTATAACAGCGTCAATACCACCAACATCTGTGTGTTATAACAGCGTCAAAACCACTAACCTCTGTGTATTATAACAGTGTCACCACCACCAACCTCTGTGTGTTATAACAGCGTCACCATAACCAACCTCTGTGTGTTATAACAGCGTCACCACCACCAACCTCTGTGTGTTATAACAGTGTCACCATCACCTAACCTCAGTGTGTAATAACAGCGTTACCACCACCAACCCCCAGTGATTATAACATAGTCACCACCACCAACCTCTCTGTGGTTTAACAGCGTCACCACCACCATCCCCTGTGTGTTATAATAGCGTCACTACCACCAACCTCTGTGTCTTATAACAATGTCACAACCACCAATCTCTGTGTGTTATAACACCTTCACCACCCCCAACTTCTGTGTTATAACAGCATCATCACCACCAACCTCTGTGTTATATAACAAAGTGACCACCACCAACCTCTGTGTGTTATAAGAGCGTCACCACCACCAACCTATGTGTGTTATAACAGCGTCACCAACACCAAACTCTGTGTGTTATAACAGCGTCACCACCACCAATCCCCTGATTTTATAGCAGTCTCCAACACCAACCTCTGTGTGTTATAAAAGCGTCACTACCACTAACCTCTGTGTGTTATAACAGCGTCACCGCCACCAACCTCTGTGTGTTATTACAGTGTCACCCCCCCCAACTTCTGTGTTATAACAGCATCATCACCACCAACCTCTGTGTTATATAACATTGTCACCACCACCAACCTCTGTGTGTTATAAAAGCGTCACTACCACTAACCTCTGTGTGTTATAACAGCGTCACCGCCACCAACCTCTGTGTGTTATTACAGTGTCACCACCACCAACCTCTGTGTGTTGTAACAGCGTTACCACCACCAATCCCTGTCTGTTATAACAGTGTCAAAACCACCAATATCTGTGTTATAACAGCGTCACCAACACCAACCTCTGTGTGTTATAACAGCGTCACCACCACCAACCTCTGTGTGTTATAACAGTGTCACCACCACCTACCTCAGTGTGTTATAACAGCGTTACCACCACCAAACCCTTTGTGTTATAACAGCGTCACCTCCACTAACCTCTGTGTGTTATAACAGCGTCACCGCCACCAACCTGTGTGTTATAACCACGTCAGCTCCACCAACCTCTGTGTTTTATAACAGCGTCACCATCACCAACCTCTTTGTTATAACAGCGTCACCACAACCAACCTCTGTGTCTTATAACAGCGTCACCACCACCAACCTCTATGTCTTAAAACAGCGTCACCACCACTAACCCCTGTGTGTTATAACAGTGTTAAAACCAACAACCTCTGTGAGTTATAACAGCGTCACCATCACTAACCTCTGTGTGTTATAACAGCGTCACCACCACCAACCTTTGTGTGTTATAAAAGCGTCACCCCCACCAACCTCTGTGCCTTCAAACAGCGTCACCAAACACCAACCTCTGTGTTATAACAGTGTCACCATCAAGAACCTCTGTGTGTTTTAACAGCGTCACCAAACACCAACCTCTGTGTTATATCAGCGGCAACACACCCAACCTCTGTGTCTTATAACATCGTCACCACCACCAACCTCTGTGTGTTATAACATCGTCACAACAACCAACCTCTGTGTGTTATAACATCGTTACCACAACCAACCTCTCTGTGTTATAACAGCGTCATCTCCACCATCCTCTGTGTGTTATAACAGCGTCACCAACACCAACCTCTTTGTGTTATAACAGCGTCACCACTAGCAACCTCTGTGTTATAATAGCGTCACCACCAACACCCCACTGTGTTTATAACAGTCCCCACCACCATCCTATGTGTTATAACAGCGTCACCACAACCAACCTCTCTGTGTTATAACAGTGTCAACACCACCAACCTCTGTGAGTTATAATAGCATTACCACCACCAACTTCTGTGTCTTATAACAGCGTCACCACCACCAACCTCTGTGTGTTATAACAGTGTCACCACCACCAACTTCTGTGTGTTATAAGAGCGTCACCACCACCAACCTATGTGTCTTATAACAGCGTAACCAACACCAAACTCTGTGTGTTATAACAGCGTCACCACCACTAACCTCTGTGTGTTATAACAGCGTCACCACCACCAACCTCTGTGTGTTATAACAGCGTCACAACCACCAACCTCTGTGTGTTATAGCAGTGTTACACCCGCAACCTCTGTGTTATAACAGCGTCACCACCACCAACCTCTATGTGTTATAACAGCGTCACCATCACCAACCCTCTGTGTTTATAACAGTCACCACCACCAACCTCTGTGAGTTATTGCAGCGTTACACCCCCAACCTCTGTGTTATAACAGTGTCACCACCACCAACCTCTATGTGTTATAACAGCGTCACCATCAGCAACCCTCTGTGTTTATAACAGTCACCACCACCAACCTATGTGTCTTATAATAGCGTAACCAACACCAAACTCTGTGTGTTATAACACCGTCACCACCCCCAACCTCTGTGTTATAACAACGTCACCATCACCAACCTCTGTGTGTTATAACAGCGTCACCACCACCAACCTCTCTGTTATCACAGCGTCACCACCACCAACCTCTGTGTGTTATAACAGAGTCACCATCACATACCCCTGTATTATAACAGCGTCAACACCACCAACCTCTGTGTTATAACAGCGTCACCACCACCAACCTCTATGTTATAACAGCGTCACCACCACCATCCTCTGTGTTTTAACATCGTCACCAACACCAACCTCTCTGTGTTATAACAGCGTCACCACTAGCAACCTCTGTGTTATAACAGCGTAATTACCACCAACCCACTGTGTTTATAACAGCCACCACCACCATCCTCTGTGTTATAACAGCGTCACCACCACCATCCTCTGTGTTATAACAGCGTCACCACAACCAACCTCTCAGTGTTATAACAGTGTCAACACCACCAACCTCTGTGTGTTATAATAGCATTACCACCACCAACTTCTGTGTCTTATAACAGCGTCACCACCACCAACCTCTGTGTGTCATAACAGCGTCACCACCACCAATCTCTGTGTGTTATAACAGCGTCACCACCACCAACCTATGTGCCTTATAACAGCGTAACCAACACCAACCTCTGTTTTATATCAGCGTCAACATCACCAACCGTGTGTTACAACAGCGTCACCACCACTAACTTTTGTGTTTTACAGCGTCACCACCACCAACCCCCTGTGTTATAACAGCGTCACCGTGACCAACCTATGTGTGTTATAGCAGCGTCACCACCACCAACCCTCTGTGTTTATAACAGTCACCACCACCAACCTCTGTGTGTTATAACAGCGTCACCACCATCAACCTCTGTGTGTTGTAACAGCTTCACCAACACCAACCTCATTCTGTTATAACAGCGTCACAACCAGCAACCTCTGTGTGTTATAACAGCGTCACCACCATCAACCTCTGTGTGTTGTAACAGCTTCACCAACACCAACCTCATTCTGTTATAACAGCGTCACCACCAGCAACCTCTGTGTTTTACCAGCGTCACCACCACCAACTCCTGTGGGTTATAACATCGTCACCACCACCAACCTCTGTGTGTTATAACAGCGTCACCAAAACCAACCCCTGTGTGTTATAACAGCGTCATTACCACCAACTTCTGTGTGTTATGACAGCGTCATTACCACCAACCTCTATGTGTTATAACAGCGTCACGAACCACCAACCCCCAGTGTTTATAACAGAGTCACCACGACCAACCTCTTTGTGGTTTAACAGCGTCACCACCAGCAACCTCTGTGTGTTATAACAGAGTCACCACCATCATCCTTTGTGTGTTATTACATCGTCACCACCACCAACCCCTATGTGCAATTTCAGCGTCACCACCACCATCCTCTGTGTGTTATAACAGCGACACCATCACCAACCTGTGTGTTATAACAGCGTCACCACCACCAACCTCTGTGTGTTATAACAGTGTCACCACCACCAACTTCTGTGTGTTATAAGAGCGTCACCACCACCAACCTATGTGTCTTATAACAGCGTAACCAACACCAAACTCTGTGTGTTATAACAGCGTCACCACCACTAACCTCTGTGTGTTATAACAGCGTCACCACCACCAACCTCTGTGTGTTATAACAGCGTCACAACCACCAACCTCTGTGTGTTATAGCAGTGTTACACCCGCAACCTCTGTGTTATAACAGCGTCACCACCACCAACCTCTATGTGTTATAACAGCGTCACCATCACCAACCCTCTGTGTTTATAACAGTCACCACCACCAACCTCTGTGAGTTATTGCAGCGTTACACCCCCAACCACTGTGTTATAACAGTGTCACCACCACCAACCTCTATGTGTTATAACAGCGTCACCATCAGCAACCCTCTGTGTTTATAACAGTCACCACCACCAACCTATGTGTCTTATAATAGCGTAACCAACACCAAACTCTGTGTGTTATAACACCGTCACCACCCCCAACCTCTGTGTTATAACAACGTCACCATCACCAACCTCTGTGTGTTATAACAGCGTCACCACCACCAACCTCTCTGTTATCACAGCGTCACCACCACCAACCTCTGTGTGTTATAACAGAGTCACCATCACATACCCCTGTATTATAACAGCGTCAACACCACCAACCTCTGTGTTATAACAGCGTCACCACCACCAACCTCTATGTTATAACAGCGTCACCACCACCATCCTCTGTGTTTTAACATCGTCACCAACACCAACCTCTCTGTGTTATAACAGCGTCACCACTAGCAACCTCTGTGTTATAACAGCGTAATTACCACCAACCCACTGTGTTTATAACAGCCACCACCACCATCCTCTGTGTTATAACAGCGTCACCACCACCATCCTCTGTGTTATAACAGCGTCACCACAACCAACCTCTCAGTGTTATAACAGTGTCAACACCACCAACCTCTGTGTGTTATAATAGCATTACCACCACCAACTTCTGTGTCTTATAACAGCGTCACCACCACCAACCTCTGTGTGTCATAACAGCGTCACCACCACCAATCTCTGTGTGTTATAACAGCGTCACCACCACCAACCTATGTGCCTTATAACAGCGTAACCAACACCAACCTCTGTTTTATATCAGCGTCAACATCACCAACCGTGTGTTACAACAGCGTCACCACCACTAACTTTTGTGTTTTACAGCGTCACCACCACCAACCCCCTGTGTTATAACAGCGTCACCGTGACCAACCTATGTGTGTTATAGCAGCGTCACCACCACCAACCCTCTGTGTTTATAACAGTCACCACCACCAACCTCTGTGTGTTATAACAGCGTCACCACCATCAACCTCTGTGTGTTGTAACAGCTTCACCAACACCAACCTCATTCTGTTATAACAGCGTCACAACCAGCAACCTCTGTGTGTTATAACAGCGTCACCACCATCAACCTCTGTGTGTTGTAACAGCTTCACCAACACCAACCTCATTCTGTTATAACAGCGTCACCACCAGCAACCTCTGTGTTTTACCAGCGTCACCACCACCAACTCCTGTGGGTTATAACATCGTCACCACCACCAACCTCTGTGTGTTATAACAGCGTCACCAAAACCAACCCCTGTGTGTTATAACAGCGTCATTACCACCAACTTCTGTGTGTTATGACAGCGTCATTACCACCAACCTCTATGTGTTATAACAGCGTCACGAACCACCAACCCCCAGTGTTTATAACAGAGTCACCACGACCAACCTCTTTGTGGTTTAACAGCGTCACCACCAGCAACCTCTGTGTGTTATAACAGAGTCACCACCATCATCCTTTGTGTGTTATTACATCGTCACCACCACCAACCCCTATGTGCAATTTCAGCGTCACCACCACCATCCTCTGTGTGTTATAACAGCGACACCATCACCAACCTGTGTGTTATAACAGCGTCACCACCACCAACCTCTGTGTGTTATAACAGTGTCACCACCACCAACTTCTGTGTGTTATAAGAGCGTCACCACCACCAACCTATGTGTCTTATAACAGCGTAACCAACACCAAACTCTGTGTGTTATAACAGCGTCACCACCACTAACCTCTGTGTGTTATAACAGCGTCACCACCACCAACCTCTGTGTGTTATAACAGCGTCACAACCACCAACCTCTGTGTGTTATAGCAGTGTTACACCCGCAACCTCTGTGTTATAACAGCGTCACCACCACCAACCTCTATGTGTTATAACAGCGTCACCATCACCAACCCTCTGTGTTTATAACAGTCACCACCACCAACCTCTGTGAGTTATTGCAGCGTTACACCCCCAACCTCTGTGTTATAACAGTGTCACCACCACCAACCTCTATGTGTTATAACAGCGTCACCATCAGCAACCCTCTGTGTTTATAACAGTCACCACCACCAACCTATGTGTCTTATAATAGCGTAACCAACACCAAACTCTGTGTGTTATAACACCGTCACCACCCCCAACCTCTGTGTTATAACAACGTCACCATCACCAACCTCTGTGTGTTATAACAGCGTCACCACCACCAACCTCTCTGTTATCACAGCGTCACCACCACCAACCTCTGTGTGTTATAACAGAGTCACCATCACATACCCCTGTATTATAACAGCGTCAACACCACCAACCTCTGTGTTATAACAGCGTCACCACCACCAACCTCTATGTTATAACAGCGTCACCACCACCATCCTCTGTGTTTTAACATCGTCACCAACACCAACCTCTCTGTGTTATAACAGCGTCACCACTAGCAACCTCTGTGTTATAACAGCGTAATTACCACCAACCCACTGTGTTTATAACAGCCACCACCACCATCCTCTGTGTTATAACAGCGTCACCACCACCATCCTCTGTGTTATAACAGCGTCACCACAACCAACCTCTCAGTGTTATAACAGTGTCAACACCACCAACCTCTGTGTGTTATAATAGCATTACCACCACCAACTTCTGTGTCTTATAACAGCGTCACCACCACCAACCTCTGTGTGTCATAACAGCGTCACCACCACCAATCTCTGTGTGTTATAACAGCGTCACCACCACCAACCTATGTGCCTTATAACAGCGTAACCAACACCAACCTCTGTTTTATATCAGCGTCAACATCACCAACCGTGTGTTACAACAGCGTCACCACCACTAACTTTTGTGTTTTACAGCGTCACCACCACCAACCCCCTGTGTTAAAACAGCGTCACCGTGACCAACCTATGTGTGTTATAACAGCGTCACCACCACCAACCCTCTGTGTTTATAACAGTCACCACCACCAACCTCTGTGTGTTATAACAGCGTCACCACCATCAACCTCTGTGTGTTGTAACAGCTTCACCAACACCAACCTCATTCTGTTATAACAGCGTCACAACCAGCAACCTCTGTGTGTTATAACAGCGTCACCACCATCAACCTCTGTGTGTTGTAACAGCTTCACCAACACCAACCTCATTCTGTTATAACAGCGTCACCACCAGCAACCTCTGTGTTTTAACAGCGTCACCACCACCAACTCCTGTGGGTTATAACATCGTCACCACCACCAACCTCTGTGTGTTATAACAGCGTCACCAAAACCAACCCCTGTGTGTTATAACAGCGTCATTACCACCAACTTCTGTGTGTTATGACAGCGTCATTACCACCAACCTCTGTGTGTTATAACAGTGTCACCACCACCAACCTCTGTGTGTTATAACAGCGTCACCATCACCAACCTCTGTGTGTTATAACAGCGTTACCACCACCAACCTCAGTGTGTTATAACAGCGTTACCACCACCAACCCCCAGTGTTTATAACAGAGTCACCACCACCAACCTCTCTGTGGTTTAACAGCGTCACCACCAGCAACCTCTGTGTGTTATAACGGCGTCACCTCCACTAACCTCTGTGTGTTATAACAGCGTCACCACCATCAACCTGTGTGTTATAACCACGTCAGCTCCACCAACCTCTGTGTTTTATAACAGCGTCACCATCACCAACCTCTGTGTTATAACAGCGTCACCACAACAAACCCCAGTGTATTATAACAGCGTCAAAACCACCAACTTCTGTGTGTTATAAGAGCGTCACCACCACCAACCTCTGTGTGTTATAACAGCGTCACCACCACCAACCTCTGTGTGTTATAACAGCGTCACCACCACAAACCTCTGTGTCTTATAACAGCGTCACCACCACCAACCCCTGTGTGTTATAACAGTGTTAAAACCAACAACCTCTGTGAGTTATAACAGCGTCACCATCACTAACCTCTGTGTGTTATAACAGCGTCACCACCAACAACCTTTGTGTGTTATAAAAGCGTCACCCCCACCAACCTCTGTGCCTTAAAACAGCGTCACCAATCACCAACCTCTGTGTTATAACAGTGTCATTATCAAGAACCTCTGTGTGTTGTAACAGCGTCACCAAACACCAACCACTGTGTTATAACAGTGTCACCATCAAGAACCTCTGTGTTATAACAGCGGCAACACACCCAACCTCTGTGTCTTATAACAGCGTCACCACAACCAACCTCTGTGTTATAACAGCGTCACCACCACCATCCCCTGTGTGTTATAACAGTGTCATCACCACCAACCTCTGTATCATAACAGCGTCACAACCACCAACCTCTGTGTGTTATAACAGATTCACCACACCCAACCTCTGCGTTTTAAAACAGCGTTACCACCAGCAACCTCTGTGTTATAACAGTGCCACCACCACCAACCTCTGTGTGATAACAGCGTCACCATCACCAACCCCTGTGTGTTATAATAGCGTCACTACCACCAACCTCTGTGTCTTATAACAGCGTCACAACCACCAATCTCTGTGTGTTATAACACCTTCACCACCAATACCTCAGTGTGTTATAGCAGCGTCACCACCCCCAACATCTGTGTTATAACAACGTCACCATCACCAAACTCTGTGTGTTATAACAGCGTCACCACCACCAACCTCTGTGTTATAACAGCGTCACCACCACCAACCTCTATGTTATAACAACGTCACCACCACCATCCTCTGTGTTGTAACATCGTCACCACCACCAACCTCTGTGTGTAATAACAGCGTCACCACCACCAACCTATGTGTCTTATAACAGCGTAACCAACACCAAACTCTGTGTGTTATAACAGCGTCACCACCACCAACCTCTGTGTGTTATAACAGCGTCACCACCACCAACCTCTGTGTGTTATAACAGCGTCACCACCACCAACTTCTGTGTGTTATAGCAACGTTACACCCCCAACCTCTGTGTTATAACAGCGTCACCACCACCAACCTCTATGTGTTATAACAGCGTCACCATCACCAACTTCTGTTTTATAACAGCGTCAACATCACCAACCTCTGTGTGTTATAACAGCGTCACCGGCACCAACCTTCTGTGTTTATAACAGCCACCACAACCAACCTATGTGTGTTATAACAGCGTCACCTCCATCAACCTCTGTGTGTTGTAACAGCGTCACCAACACCAACCTCATTGTGTTATAACAGCGTCACCACCAGCAACCTCTGTGTTTTAACAGCGTCTCCACCACCAATCCCCTGTGTTTATAACAGTCACCACCACCAACCTCTGTGTGTTTTAACAGCGTCACCACCACCAAACCCTGTGGGTTATATCAGCGTCACTACCACCAACCTCTGTGTGTTATAGCAGCGTCACCACAACCAACCCCTGTGTGTTAAAACAGCGTCATTACCACCAACCTCTGTGTGTTATAACAGAGTCACCACCATCATCCTTTGTGTGTAATTTCAGCGTCACCACCACCAACCAATGTGTGTTATAACAGCGTCACCACCCCCAACTTCTGTGTTATAACAGCTTCATCACCACCAACCTCTGTGTTATATAACAGTGTGACCACCACCAACCTCTGTGTGTTATAACAGCGTCACCACCACCAACCTATGTGTGTTATAAAAGCGTCATCACCACCAACCTCTGTGTTATAACAGTATCATCACCACCAACCTCTGTGTCATATAACAGTGTCACCACCATCAACCTCTGTGTGTTATAAAAGCGTCACCACCACCAACCTCTGTGTTATAACAGCATCATCACCACCAACCCCTGTGTCTTATAACAGCGTCACCACCACCAACCTTTGTGTGTTATAAAAGCGTCACCCCCACCAACCTCTGTGCCTTAAAACAGCGTCACCAAACACCAACCTCTGTGTTATAACAGTGTCACCATCAAGAACCTCTGTGTGTTGTACCAGCGTCACCAAACACCAACCTCTGTGTTATAACAGTGTCACCATCAAGAACCTCTGTGTTATAACAGCGTCAACACACCCAACCTCTGTGTCTTTTAACAGCGTCACCACCACCAACCTCTGTGTTATAACAGCGTCACCACCACCATCCCCTGTGTGTTATAATAGTGTCATTACCACCAACCTCTGTGTCAAAACAGCGTCACCACCACCAACCTCTGTGTTATAACAGCGTCACCACCACCATCCCCTGTGTGTTATAATAGCGTCACTACCACCAACCTCTGTGTCTTATAACAGCGTCACAACCACCAATCTCTGTGTGTTATAACACCTTCACCACCCCCAACTTCTCTGTTATAACAGCATCATCACCACCAACCTCTGTGTGTTATAACAGCGTCACCACCACCAACCTCTGTGTGTTATAACAGTGTCACCACCACCTACCTCAGTGTGTTATAACAGCGTTACCACCACCAAACCCTTTGTGTTATAACAGCGTCACCTCCACTAACCTCTGTGTGTTATAACAGCGTCACCGCCACCAACCTGTGTGTTATAACCACGTCAGCTCCACCAACCTCTGTGTCTTATAACAGCGTCACCACCACCAACCTCTATGTCTTAAAACAGCGTCACCACCACTAACCCCTGTGTGTTATAACAGTGTTAAAACCAACAACCTCTGTGAGTTATAACAGCGTCACCATCACTAACCTCTGTGTGTTATAACAGCGTCACCACCACCAACCTTTGTGTGTTATAAAAGCGTCACCCCCACCAACCTCTGTGCCTTCAAACAGCGTCACCAAACACCAACCTCTGTGTTATAACAGTGTCACCATCAAGAACCTCTGTGTGTTTTAACAGCGTCACCAAACACCAACCTCTGTGTTATATCAGCGGCAACACACCCAACCTCTGTGTCTTATAACATCGTCACCACCACCAACCTCTGTGTGTTATAACATCGTCACAACAACCAACCTCTGTGTGTTATAACATCGTTACCACAACCAACCTCTCTGTGTTATAACAGCGTCATCTCCACCATCCTCTGTGTGTTATAACAGCGTCACCAACACCAACCTCTTTGTGTTATAACAGCGTCACCACTAGCAACCTCTGTGTTATAATAGCGTCACCACCAACACCCCACTGTGTTTATAACAGTCCCCACCACCATCCTATGTGTTATAACAGCGTCACCACAACCAACCTCTCTGTGTTATAACAGTGTCAACACCACCAACCTCTGTGAGTTATAATAGCATTACCACCACCAACTTCTGTGTCTTATAACAGCGTCACCACCACCAACCTCTGTGTGTTATAACAGTGTCACAACCACCAACTTCTGTGTGTTATAAGAGCGTCACCACCACCAACCTATGTGTCTTATAACAGCGTAACCAACACCAAACTCTGTGTGTTATAACAGCGTCACCACCACTAACCTCTGTGTGTTATAACAGCGTCACCACCACCAACCTCTGTGTGTTATAACAGCGTCACAACCACCAACCTCTGTGTGTTATAGCAGTGTTACACCCGCAACCTCTGTGTTATAACAGCGTCACCACCACCAACCTCTATGTGTTATAACAGCGTCACCATCACCAACCCTCTGTGTTTATAACAGTCACCACCACCAACCTCTGTGAGTTATTGCAGCGTTACACCCCCAACCTCTGTGTTATAACAGTGTCACCACCACCAACCTCTATGTGTTATAACAGCGTCACCATCAGCAACCCTCTGTGTTTATAACAGTCACCACCACCAACCTATGTGTCTTATAATAGCGTAACCAACACCAAACTCTGTGTGTTATAACACCGTCACCACCCCCAACCTCTGTGTTATAACAACGTCACCATCACCAACCTCTGTGTGTTATAACAGCGTCACCACCACCAACCTCTCTGTTATCACAGCGTCACCACCACCAACCTCTGTGTGTTATAACAGAGTCACCATCACATACCCCTGTATTATAACAGCGTCAACACCACCAACCTCTGTGTTATAACAGCGTCACCACCACCAACCTCTATGTTATAACAGCGTCACCACCACCATCCTCTGTGTTTTAACATCGTCACCAACACCAACCTCTCTGTGTTATAACAGCGTCACCACTAGCAACCTCTGTGTTATAACAGCGTAATTACCACCAACCCACTGTGTTTATAACAGCCACCACCACCATCCTCTGTGTTATAACAGCGTCACCACCACCATCCTCTGTGTTATAACAGCGTCACCACAACCAACCTCTCAGTGTTATAACAGTGTCAACACCACCAACCTCTGTGTGTTATAATAGCATTACCACCACCAACTTCTGTGTCTTATAACAGCGTCACCACCACCAACCTCTGTGTGTCATAACAGCGTCACCACCACCAATCTCTGTGTGTTATAACAGCGTCACCACCACCAACCTATGTGCCTTATAACAGCGTAACCAACACCAACCTCTGTTTTATATCAGCGTCAACATCACCAACCGTGTGTTACAACAGCGTCACCACCACTAACTTTTGTGTTTTACAGCGTCACCACCACCAACCCCCTGTGTTATAACAGCGTCACCGTGACCAACCTATGTGTGTTATAACAGCGTCACCACCACCAACCCTCTGTGTTTATAACAGTCACCACCACCAACCTCTGTGTGTTATAACAGCGTCACCACCATCAACCTCTGTGTGTTGTAACAGCTTCACCAACACCAACCTCATTCTGTTATAACAGCGTCACAACCAGCAACCTCTGTGTGTTATAACAGCGTCACCACCATCAACCTCTGTGTGTTGTAACAGCTTCACCAACACCAACCTCATTCTGTTATAACAGCGTCACCACCAGCAACCTCTGTGTTTTAACAGCGTCACCACCACCAACTCCTGTGGGTTATAACATCGTCACCACCACCAACCTCTGTGTGTTATAACAGCGTCACCAAAACCAACCCCTGTGTGTTATAACAGCGTCATTACCACCAACTTCTGTGTGTTATGACAGCGTCATTACCACCAACCTCTATGTGTTATAACAGCGTCACGAACCACCAACCCCCAGTGTTTATAACAGAGTCACCACGACCAACCTCTTTGTGGTTTAACAGCGTCACCACCAGCAACCTCTGTGTGTTATAACAGAGTCACCACCATCATCCTTTGTGTGTTATTACATCGTCACCACCACCAACCCCTATGTGCAATTTCAGCGTCACCACCACCAACCTCTGTGTGTTATAACAGCGACACCATCACCAACCTGTGTGTTATAACAGCGTCACCACCACCAACCTCTGTGTGTTATAACAGTGTCACCACCACCAACTTCTGTGTGTTATAAGAGCGTCACCACCACCAACCTATGTGTCTTATAACAGCGTAACCAACACCAAACTCTGTGTGTTATAACAGCGTCACCACCACTAACCTCTGTGTGTTATAACAGCGTCACCACCACCAACCTCTGTGTGTTATAACAGCGTCACAACCACCAACCTCTGTGTGTTATAGCAGTGTTACACCCGCAACCTCTGTGTTATAACAGCGTCACCACCACCAACCTCTATGTGTTATAACAGCGTCACCATCACCAACCCTCTGTGTTTATAACAGTCACCACCACCAACCTCTGTGAGTTATTGCAGCGTTACACCCCCAACCTCTGTGTTATAACAGTGTCACCACCACCAACCTCTATGTGTTATAACAGCGTCACCATCAGCAACCCTCTGTGTTTATAACAGTCACCACCACCAACCTATGTGTCTTATAATAGCGTAACCAACACCAAACTCTGTGTGTTATAACACCGTCACCACCCCCAACCTCTGTGTTATAACAACGTCACCATCACCAACCTCTGTGTGTTATAACAGCGTCACCACCACCAACCTCTCTGTTATCACAGCGTCACCACCACCAACCTCTGTGTGTTATAACAGAGTCACCATCACATACCCCTGTATTATAACTTCGTCAACACCACCAACCTCTGTGTTATAACAGCGTCACCACCACCAACCTCTATGTTATAACAGCGTCACCACCACCATCCTCTGTGTTTTAACATCGTCACCAACACCAACCTCTCTGTGTTATAACAGCGTCACCATCACCAACCTCTGTGTGTTATAACAGCGTTACCACCACCAACCTCTGTGTGTTATAACAGTGTCACCATCACCAACCTCAGTGTGTTATAACAGCGTTACCACCACCAACCCCCAGTGTTTATAACAGAGTCACCACCACCAACCTCTCTGTGGTTTAACAGCGTCACCACCAGCAACCTCTGTGTGTTATAACGGCGTCACCTCCACTAACCTCTGTGTGTTATAACAGCGTCACCACCATCAACCTGTGTGTTATAACCACGTCAGCTCCACCAACCTCTGTGTTTTATAACAGCGTCACCATCACCAACCTCTGTGTTATAACAGCGTCACCACAACAAACCCCAGTGTATTATAACAGCGTCAAAACCACCAACTTCTGTGTGTTATAAGAGCGTCACCACCACCAACCTCTGTGTGTTATAACAGCGTCACCACCACCAACCTCTGTGTGTTATAACAGCGTCACCACCACAAACCTCTGTGTCTTATAACAGCGTCACCACCACCAACCCCTGTGTGTTATAACAGTGTTAAAACCAACAACCTCTGTGAGTTATAACAGCGTCACCATCACTAACCTCTGTGTGTTATAACAGCGTCACCACCAACAACCTTTGTGTGTTATAAAAGCGTCACCCCCACCAACCTCTGTGCCTTAAAACAGCGTCACCAAACACCAACCTCTGTGTTATAACAGTGTCATTATCAAGAACCTCTGTGTGTTGTAACAGCGTCACCAAACACCAACCACTGTGTTATAACAGTGTCACCATCAAGAACCTCTGTGTTATAACAGCGGCAACACACCCAACCTCTGTGTCTTATAACAGCGTCACCACAACCAACCTCTGTGTTATAACAGCGTCACCACCACCATCCCCTGTGTGTTATAACAGTGTCATCACCACCAACCTCTGTATCATAACAGCGTCACAACCACCAACCTCTGTGTGTTATAACAGATTCACCACACCCAACCTCTGCTTTTTAAAACAGCGTTACCACCAGCAACCTCTGTGTTATAACAGTGCCACCACCACCAACCTCTGTGTCTTATAACAGCGTCACAACCACCAATCTCTGTGTGTTATAACACCTTCACCACCAATACCTCAGTGTGTTATAGCAGCGTCACCACCCCCAACATCTGTGTTATAACAACGTCACCATCACCAAACTCTGTGTGTTATAACAGCGTCACCACCACCAACCTCTGTGTTATAACAGCGTCACCACCACCAACCTCTATGTTATAACAACGTCACCACCACCATCCTCTGTGTTGTAACATCGTCACCACCACCAACCTCTGTGTGTAATAACAGCGTCACCACCACCAACCTATGTGTCTTATAACAGCGTAACCAACACCAAACTCTGTGTGTTATAACAGCGTCACCACCACCAACCTCTGTGTGTTATAACAGCGTCACCACCACCAACCTCTGTGTGTTATAACAACGTCACCACCACCAACCTCTGTGTGTTATAGCAGCGTTACACCCCCAACCTCTGTGTTATAACAGCGTCACCACCACCAACCTCTATGTGTTATAACAGCGTCACCATCACCAACCTCTGTTTTATAACAGCGTCAACATCACCAACCTCTGTGTGTTATAACAGCGTCACCGGCACCAACCTTCTGTGTTTATAACAGCCACCACAACCAACCTCTGTGTGTTATATCAGCGTCACCACCATCAGCCTCTGTGTGTTGTAACAGCGTCACCAACACCAACCTCATTGTGTTATAACAGCGTCACCACCAGCAACCTCTGTGTTTTAACAGCGTCACCACCACCAACCCCCTGTGTTTATAACAGTCACCACCACCAACCTCTGTGTGTTTTAACAGCGTCACCACCACCAAACCCTGTGGGTTATATCAGCGTCACCACCACCAACCTCTGTGTGTTAAAACAGCGTCACCACAACCAACCCCTGTGTGTTAAAACAGTGTCATCACCACCAACCTCTGTGTGTTATAACAGCGTCATTACCACCAACCTCTGTGTGTTATAACAGCGTCACGAACCACCAACCTCCAGTGTTTATAACAGAGTCACCACCACCAACCTCTTTGTGGTTAAACAGCGTCACCACCACCAACTTCTGTGTGTTATAACAGCGTCACCACCCCCAACATCTGTGTTATAACAGCATCATCACCACCAACCTCTGTGTCATATAACAGTGTGACCACCACCAACCTCTGTGTGTTATAACAGCGTCACCACCACCAACCTATGTGTGTTATAACAGCGTCACCACCACCAACATCTGTGTTATAACAGCATCATCACCACCAACCTCTGTGTCATATAACAGTGTCACCACCACCAACCTCTGTGTGTTATAACAGCGTCACCACCACCAACCTATGTGTGTTATACAGCGTCACCAACACCAAACTCTGTGTGTTATAACAGCGTCACCACCACCAATCCCCTGATTTTATAGCAGTCTCCACCACCAACCTCTGTGTGTTATAACAGCGTCACTACCACTAACCTCTGTGTGTTATAACAGCGTCACCGCCACCAACCTGTGTGTTATTACAGTGTCACCACCACCAACCTCTGTGTCTTAAAACAGCGTCACCACCACTAACCCCTTTGTGTTATAACAGTGTTAAAACCAACAACCTCTGTGAGTTATAACAGCGTCACCATCACTAACCTGTGTGTGTTATAACAGCGTCACCACCACTAACCTTTGTGTGTTATAAAAGCGTCATCCCCACCAACCTCTGTGCCTTAAAACAGCGTCACCAAACACCAACCTCTGTGTTATAACAGTGTCACCATCAAGAACCTCTGTGTGTTGTAACAGCGTCACCAAACACCAACCTCTGTGTTAAAACAGTGTCACCATCAAGAACCTCTGTGTTATAACAGCGTCAACACACCCAACCTCTGTGTCTTATAACAGCGTCACCACCACCAACCTCTGTGTTATAACAGCGTCACCACCACCATCCCCTGTGTGTTATAATAGTGTCATTACCACCAACCTCTGTGTCAAAACAGCGTCACCACCACCAACCTCTGTGTTATAACAGCGTCACCACCACCATCCCCTGTGTGTTATAATAGCGTCACTACCACCAACCTCTGTGTCTTATAACAGCGTCACAACCACCAATCTCTGTGTGTTATAACACCTTCACCACCACCAACCTCAGTGTGTTATAGCAGCGTCACCACCCCCCAACCTCTGTGTTATAACAACGTCACCATCACCAACCTCTGTGTGTTATAACAACGTCACCACCACCAACCTCTCTGTTATCACAGCGTCACCACCACCAACCTCTGTATGTTATAACAGCGTCACCATCACATATCCCTATATTATAACAGCGTCAACACCACCAACCTCTGTGTTATAACAGCGTCACCACCACCAACCTCTATGTTATACCAGCGTCACCACCACCATCCTTTGTGTTGTAACATCGTCACCACCACCAACCTCTGTGTGTTATAACATCGTCACAACAACCAACCTCTGTGTGTTATAACAGCGTTACCACAACCAACCTCTCTGTGTTATTACAGCGTCGTCTCCACCATCCTCTGTGTGTTATAACAGCGTCACCAACACCAACCTCTTTGTGTTATAACAGCGTCACCACTAGCAACCTCTGTGTTATAACAGCGTCACCACCACCAACCCACTGTGTTTATAACAGTCTCCACCACCATCCTCTGTGTTATAACAGCGTCACCACAACCAACCTCTCTGTGTTAAAACAGTGTCAACACCACCAACCTCTGTGAGTTATAATAGCATTACCACCACCAACTTCTGTGTCTTATAACAGCGTCACCACCACCAACCTCTGTGTGTTATAACAGTGTCACCACCACCAACTTCTGTGTGTTATAAGAGCGTCACCACCACCAACCTATGTGTCTTATAACAGCGTAACCAACTGTCGGAAAATCCGACACCATTTAATATATCATACAGATAATAACTGTATTACCAACAAGTTACCCATAGAAAACGTAACTTGTAGTGGAATTACCGTCTATAGAAAACGGGATATCATCACCACATACTATTATAATTCACCAGCTATTCTGCTGGGAATTGTTCTTAAATACATTAGTCTTTGGACTTTACCATCATAAAAACATCTTATATAAATTAACTTAATTATCAATATTAAAGTAGAGTAAATGTGACCCTTCTATCACTTTCTGAAATCTGGACAAAGTAGGCCAGGCGTCAGTGGGGAAGGAGGGCAGCCATTGTTTATACTAGACCAGAGGCTCACACGGGAGCAAATTCGGCTCCTGTTAAATTTACTTGGACGTAGTGTTATGGAAACTAAAAGTGTACCATTATCAACACGCTGTCTACAAATTCAAGTTAAGTGTCTATCCGAAACCCATTATCTATCATTAGTGGCCATTAATGTCATTGGGTAGGGTTAGCCGGTTAGATCGCGAAATCGCCTCAAACTAAAGGTAATTAAGCCAGGTCTTCATGTTCCATGTACTGTATAGTGTTTTCTCTGATATACTTGTCATATATAGGTATCTGGCTTCACAGCTAGCGCACTTTTGACAGGTCAAGACGAGGATGCAAGATTATGTGCACCAGTTACTGGGTGATAGAAGCTGCCTCAAAGAGGATAATTTGGTGTCTACACTCTAGTTATACCTGGTGGACTAACCTGCTGTACTATAAGAGAAGGAACCTCATCAATGTATGTAGCTATTACTGTAGTTTGATTGGCTGCATATATATACAAACTAATAAACCCCCCTAATGTGTAGAGGATCGATTTGTGAGATTAAGAGATTATTGCAGAAATACAGTCCACTTATCATTATACAAATTGCTATCGAAGTATATAAATTAACGTAAATATAAATTCATATAAATTAAATAAATATAAATCTCACAGGTCGGTTCCCACATTATTTTGGTCCTTCGAAACCGAATTATTTGGACCTTCGGAACCGGAATATTCGGTCCTTTGAACCCACATTTGGTCATCTTAGTACCGGATGAACCAGTTAACCAAACCAGTGGATTCATTAAATATCTAGTGCAGTGTGATTTAAACAAAGCCAGCAGTCATGACGGCGGCGTTGCCTCGTGCGAGTTCACGAGCCCCGCTCAGTTCAGATCTGCCTCATCAGCGGTTTCATGCACACCCACAGATATTTGGTGGCGTGTTATTTCGTGAAATGACAGCGCTAATATAGAAACCAGTCAAATTAGTAACTGTGTCTTCGCGAGATTGTTCACGGATTTCGTGGTGTTACATTTCGCGAGAGATTATCCACGAATTTTGTGGAGTTTATTTCGCGAGGTCACTAATAACATTTAATACTTCTAGATAATATAAGAAGTTTCATAGAGGCAATTAAGAGGCTATTATCAATAATTGTGTATATTATTTCTCCAAAATAGAGAATCATTTAATATATATTGCACTAGTGATCACAGTATAATATTTACTAATTGCCAACCCACAACAGGGTAGGATATTAACCATTGACTAGTTGAACTATTATCGTTCATCCTTGTCCCATTATTACCATAGTCAGTTGTACTATATTGAATAACCTAACACCATTAATGAATGGTCCAGACCCTATTTTGGGTGTAATTTTTATCAACTCGAGTTGAGTTGTGTATATATAATAATTTACTTATGATCATTACACCTTTGAGTGATTAATTAGTGTCTCTACCATCCTAGGGTGATATAGAAGAGCTAACCTAAAGGTACTTCCAGTGACACTGGTTTATCACTCAAATCATTAGTGTGTATGATTGTATATATATAATGTGTATTAATTTTAAGTGCTAACCTCTAGTAGAGGTAGGATTATTGCCTAGTGAGTGCAGAATTTACCCTAGGCTACCATTAGTGTTTGTTCAGTATTATGAGCAGCCCAAGTACAAGTTCCACAAGGCTTCACCAACGAGCCAGTATGGATAATGCAGGGAGAATGAAAAGAACCCTTGCAGGTCTTAAAGGCCACTTAACAAGACAGATCAAGAAATGTGAAGATTTGTCACAACAATCAACAGTTGATTATGCTGACCTGGAAAGCTATTATCAAGCAGCTGCAGGTAAATTTGAGCAAATCAAATGTCAAATAGCAACATATGTGGCTGAACTTGCCAACACTAATTTATCAGAAACAGAAATAGACGACATTATGGTTGATCTTGCGAATTATGAAGATCAAACTCAGGCCACGTTACAGCCTTATGTCAAATTAATTGCCCAGAACAAGGCAACAGCAACAACAACAACAGTTGCATCTAATACGAGTCAAGCAGAAGCTCGACTCCCTCCAATTAATTTACCCACTTTCTCAGGAAAAGATGAGGAAGATTGGGACGAATTTTGGAACAAATTCGTTGACCTTGTAGACTCAAAACAATCTTTACCAAAGAGTAGTAAATTCTCTTATTTGCAAGGCCAATTATCAGGTGAGGCTAAAACAGTAGTATCCCATCTGAGATTAACTAATGACGGCTATGATCTGGCAGTAAAACTCCTCAAGGATAATTATGCTGATCCAGAAGTAAGAACATCACATTTAGTTCATGAGATGTTGCATTTACCCCCACCGGAGGCTTCAGCTGATTCACTCCAAGTCTTCAAGCTGGAGGTAGAATCATTGATCAATGCCCTCAGCCTGACAGCAGATACAAACGGGGCTGAGTGGGTCTTGAAAATAATTGTCCAGGAGAAAATACCTAGGGACATATTGAGACAAATGAGTGCTCATTACAATAAAAGCATCTTATCCATGAATGAAATATCTGAAGGTTTAAAGTCAGTAGTTCATCAATTACGAACACATGACAAATTAAAACCACCAAGTAAACCCTCAGAAACCAACAATAGTAAACCACAGAGTACCAAAGGTACTCCAAATCAATCTAGACAATATAATTCAACACCAAAGTGGAACAGTAGCAGTGTGGGCGTATATGCAGTGGGACCCTCCAAGCCTATAGTTACTGTGTCACCCAAGAACGTGACACCAAAGGGTACTGGAAACTATGGAACATGTTTGTTCTGCAATGAGAAACATTCAATGTACCACTGCCCTAATTTTCCTGATAGTGACGCCCGTGTTGAGCGACTCAAAGATTTGCAACATTGCACGAGGTGCCTCAGGAAACATAACATCAAGGATTGTGATACCCAATTACACACCTGTAATAGGTGTAACAAAGGTCAGCACCATGCAGCATTGTGCAGAGACACCAAAACAACGTCTCCAAACCCCAAGGTGGAAGATAGCATTCCCACCACAGTACAGTACTGCAAGGTGCAACAAACAAAGAGTGTCCAATCGGCAAAGTCTAAAGGTAATACGACTTTGCCTACTGCCCAAATTACCATCCTGAATAAGAGGGCCAAGGTCCATACCCGTGGGTTGTTTGACCAAGGATCCCAGAGAACATATATCACTAAAAGGTTGGCAGATGAACTACAATTAAGGCCTGTAGCCCAGATGTCATTCAACATCTCAGGGTTTGTAACAGATGCAGGACCTCAAGTCTACCAGGTGGTACAACCATCAGTGCGTTTAGGCAGGTACGTCTGTCGAGTACAAGCCATTGTGGTGGACAAAATACCAGTAGACCTACAAGTTCAAGGTCTGAGAGCAACAGCCAAATTCCTGAGAAATAGAGGAATAAAATTGGCAGATAATATTAAGTCTGATCACCTCACTGACTTCGGTCTCCTTGTTGGGACAGACTATTGCCATCGATTCATCGGTAGCCCTACTAAATATCAGGGTATAACCATGTTAAACTCTGCAGGAGGTAAATTACTCTCAGGCCCAGTATCAAGCCTGAGGAGACCTTTGCCTGCAGATAAACAATACCAGTAGAGATCTAAATTTGTCAGCTGATTATATTTCTCCAGTAGCATTATACTAAGGAGATTACAGCTGACTATAGTAACAGAGGTTGATGTTAGTATCATCATTTAAAGCTGGAGATGAGTTCATGAGGCCTCAGTGGCAAATCAGTGAACAGTAGCCTAAAACAGCTACAAGTCACTGCGACCAATGTCACTGAACCCACTGCAGTCTCAGAACCATACTTTACTTTAATGATGAGCTATTCAATCTTCTGAATCAATTAACTAAATTAAACCCCAATAAATCTGATGACTGATTTGATACATTTATTATTTAATCAAGATGTATTCCATGGGCCTCAGTGTTTATATATCAGTGACCAGTTACCTGAAGAAACTTCAAGTTATATCTAATGTCACTGATCTCACTGCAGTCCCTGAATCATACTTGACTGTAGTACTTGATCACATCCAGTCTTCTGGGTTAAATAATATATTAGGCTTGAATATTAGCCTTTCAAGAGTTGACAGGGAAATGAAATCGCATTAGACTTCTAACCCCTGCAACTCTAGTACGGGACATCCGTCCTGTACGAACAGACACACAAATGTGTGATTACTAACTACTAACATCAAATTAATGTAATAATTCGATGGAGGAGTATCGGTGTTCGTCTGTTCTAATTAGGACTTCGACCCGTGAGCAGCCCCTGGGGAATTATGTCGGAAAATCCGACACCATTTAATATATCATACAGATAATAACTGTATTACCAACAAGTTACCCATAGAAAACGTAACTTGTAGTGGAATTACCGTCTATAGAAAACGGGATATCATCACCACATACTATTATAATTCACCAGCTATTCTGCTGGGAATTGTTCTTAAATACATTAGTCTTTGGACTTTACCATCATAAAAACATCTTATATAAATTAACTTAATTATCAATATTAAAGTAGAGTAAATGTGACCCTTCTATCACTTTCTGAAATCTGGACAAAGTAGGCCAGGCGTCAGTGGGGAAGGAGGGCAGCCATTGTTTATACTAGACCAGAGGCTCACACGGGAGCAAATTCGGCTCCTGTTAAATTTACTTGGACGTAGTGTTATGGAAACTAAAAGTGTACCATTATCAACACGCTGTCTACAAATTCAAGTTAAGTGTCTATCCGAAACCCATTATCTATCATTAGTGGCCATTAATGTCATTGGGTAGGGTTAGCCGGTTAGATCGCGAAATCGCCTCAAACTAAAGGTAATTAAGCCAGGTCTTCATGTTCCATGTACTGTATAGTGTTTTCTCTGATATACTTGTCATATATAGGTATCTGGCTTCACAGCTAGCGCACTTTTGACAGGTCAAGACGAGGATGCAAGATTATGTGCACCAGTTACTGGGTGATAGAAGCTGCCTCAAAGAGGATAATTTGGTGTCTACACTCTAGTTATACCTGGTGGACTAACCTGCTGTACTATAAGAGAAGGAACCTCATCAATGTATGTAGCTATTACTGTAGTTTGATTGGCTGCATATATATACAAACTAATAAACCCCCCTAATGTGTAGAGGATCGATTTGTGAGATTAAGAGATTATTGCAGAAATACAGTCCACTTATCATTATACAAATTGCTATCGAAGTATATAAATTAACGTAAATATAAATTCATATAAATTAAATAAATATAAATCTCACAGGTCGGTTCCCACACCAACACCAAACTCTGTGTGTTATAACAGCGTCACCACCACTAACCTCTTGTGTTATAACAGCGTCACCACCACCAACCTCTGTGTGTTATAACAGCGTCACAACCACCAACCTCTGTGTGTTATAGCAGTGTTACACCCCCAACCTCTGTGTTATAACAGCGTCACCACCACCAACCTCTATGTGTTATAACAGCGTCACCATCACAAACCCTCTGTGTTTATAACAGTCACCACCACCAACCTCTGTGTGTTATAGCAGCGTTACACCCCCAACCTTTGTGTTATAACAGTGTCACCACCACCAACCTCTATGTGTTATAACAGCGTCACCATCACCAACCCTCTGTGTTTATAACAGTCACCACCACCAACCTATGTGTCTTATGACAGCGTAACCAACACCAAACTCTGTGTGTTATAACAGCGTCACCACCACCAACCTCTGTGTGTTATAACAACGTCACCACCACCAACCTCTGTGTGTTATAACAGCGTCACCACCACCAACCTTTGTGTGTTATAAAAGCGTCACCCCCACCAACCTCTGTGTGATATAACAGTGTCAACACCACCAACCTCTGTGTGTTATAATAGCATTACCACCACCAACTTCTGTGTCTTATAACAGCGTCACCACCACCAACCTCTGTGTGTTATAACAGTGTCACCACCACCAACCTCTGTGTGTTATAACAGCGTCACCACCACCAACCTATGTGCCTTATAACAGCGTAACCAACACCAACCTCTGATTTATAACAGCGTCAACATCACCAACCGTGTGTTACAACAGCGTCACCACCACTAACTTTTGTGTTTTACAGCGTCACCACCACCAACCTCTGTGTGTTATAACAGCATCACCACCATCAACCTCTGTCTGTTGTAACAACTTCATCAACACCAACCTCATTCTGTTATAACAGCGTCACCACCAGCAACCTCTGTGTTTTAACAGCGTCACCACCACCAACCCCTGTGGGTTATAACATCGTCACCACCACCAATCTCTGTGTGTTATAACAGCGTCACCACAACCAACCCCTGTGTGTTATAACAGCGTCATCACCACCAACTTCTGTGTGTTATAACAGCGTCATTACCACCAACCTCTATGTGTTATAACAGCGTCACGAACCACCAACCCCCAGTGTTTATAACAGAGTCACCACGACCAACCTCTTTGTGGTTTAACAGCGTCACCATCAGCAACCTCTGTGTGTTATAACAGAGTCACCACCATCTCCTTTGTGTATTATTACATCGTCACCACCACCAACCCCTATGTGTAATTTCAGCGTCACCACCACCAACCTTTGTGTGTTATAACAGTGTCAAATCCTCCAACCTTTGTGTGTTATAACAGGGTCACCACGACCAACCTCTGTGTGTTATAACAGTGACACCATCACCAACCTGTGTGTTATAACAGCGTCAATACCACCAACATCTGTGTGTTATAACAGCGTCAAAACCACTAACCTCTGTGTATTATAACAGTGTCACCACCACCAACCTCTGTGTGTTATAACAGCGTCACCATAACCAACCTCTGTGTGTTATAACAGCGTCACCACCACCAACCTCTGTGTGTTATAACAGTGTCACCATCACCAACCTCAGTGTGTAATAACAGCGTTACCACCACCAACCCCCAGTGTTTATAACATAGTCACCACCACCAACCTCTCTGTGGTTTAACAGCGTCACCACCACCAACCTCTGTGTGTTATAACAGCGGCACCTCCACTAACCTCTGTGTGTTATAACAGCGTCACCACCATCAACCTGTGTGTTATAACCACGTCAGCTCCACCAACCTCTGTGTTTTATAACAGCGTCACCATCACCAACCTCTGTGTTATAACAGCGTCACCACAACCAACCCCAGTGTATTATAACAGCGTCAAAACCACCAACCTCTGTGTGTTATAAGAGCGTCACCACCACCAACCTCTGTGTGTTATAACAGCGTCACCACCACCAACCTCTGTGTGTTATAACAGCGTCACCACCACAAACCTCTGTGTCTTATAACAGCGTCACCACCACCAACCCCTGTGTGTTATAACAGTGTTAAAACCAACAACCTCTGTGAGTTATAACAGCGTCACCATCACTAACCTCTGTGCCTTAAAACAGCGTCACCAAACACCAACCTCTGTGTTATAACAGTGTCATTATCAAGAACCTCTGTGTGTTGTAATAGCGTCACCAAACACCAACCTCTGTGTTATAACAGTGTCACCATCAAGAACCTCTGTGTTATAACAACGGCAACACACCCATCCTCTGTGTCTTATAACCGCGTCACCACCACCAACCTCTGTGTTATAACAGCGTCACCACCACCATCCCCTGTGTGTTATAACAGTGTCATCACCACCAACCTCTGTATCATAACAGCGTCACAACCACCAACCTCTGTGTGTTATAACAGATTCACCACACCCAACCTCTGCGTTTTAAAACAGCGTTACCACCAGCAACCTCTGTGTTATAACAGTGCCACCACCACCAACCTCTGTGTGATAACAGCGTCACCATCACCAAGCCCTGTGTGTTATAGCAGCGTCACCACCCCCAACCTCTGTGTTATAACAACGTCACCATCACCAACCTCTGTGTGTTATAACAGCGTCACCACCACCAACCTCTGTGTTATAACAGCGTCACCACCACCAACCTCTATGTTATAACAGCGTTACCACCACCATCCTCTGTGTTGTAACATCGTCACCACCACCAACCTCTGTGTGTTATAACATCGTCACAAACAACCAACTTCTGTGTGTTATAACAGCGTCACCACAACCAACCTCACTGTGTTATAACAGCGTCATCTCCACCATCCTCTGTGTGTTATAACAGCGTCACCAACCCCAACCTCTTTATGTTATAACAGCGTCACCAGTAGCAAACCTCTGTGCTATAACAGCGTCACCACCACCAACCCACTGTGTTTATAACAGTCACCACCACCATCCTCTCTGTTATAACAGCGTCACCACCACCATCCTCTGTGTTATAACAGCGTCACCACAACCAACCTCTCTGTGTTTTAATAGCATTACCACCACCGACTTCTGTGTCTTAAAACAGCGTCACCACCACCAACCTCTGTGTGTTATAACAGTGTCACCACCACCAACCTCTGTGTGTTATAACAGCGTCACCACCACCAACCTCTGTGTGTTATAACAGCGTCACCACCACCAACCTCTGTGTGTTATAACAGCGTCACCACCACCAACCTCTGTGTGTTATAACAGCGTCACACCACCAACCTCTGTGTGTTATAGCAGCGTTAAACCCCCAACCTCTGTGTTATAACAGCGTCACCACCACCAACCTCTATGTGTTATAACAGCGTCACCATCACTAACCTCTGTGTTATAACAGTGTCACCATCAACAACCTCAGTGTGTTATAACAGCGTCATCACACCCAACCATTGTGTCTTATAACAGCGTCACCACCACCAACCTCTGTGTTATAACAACGTCACCACCACCATCCCCTGTGTGTTATAACAGTGTCATCACCACCAGCCTCTGTGTCATAATAGCTTCACAACCACCAACCTCTGTGTGTTATAACACCGTCACCACCCCCAACCTCTGTGTTATAACAACGTCACCATCACCAACCTCTGCGTTTTAAAACAGCGTTACCACCAGCAACCTCTGAGTTATAACAGTGCCACCACCACCAACCTCTGTGTGATAACAGCGTCACCATCACCAACCCCTGTGTGTTATAATAGCGTCACTACCACCAACCTGTGTCTTATAACAGCGTCACAACCACCAATCTCTGTGTGTTATAACACCGTCACCACCCCCAACCTCTGTGTTATAACAACGTCACCATCACCAACCTCTGTGTGTTATAACAGCGTCACCACCACCAACCTCTCTGTTATCACAGCGTCACCACCACCAACCTCTGTTATAACACCTCTGTGTGTTATAACAGAGTCACCATCACATACCCCTGTATTATAACAGCGTCAACACCACCAACCTCTGTGTTATAACAGCGTCACCACCACCAACCTCTATGTTATAACAGCGTCACCACCACCATCCTCTGTGTTATAACAGCGTCACCACAACCAACCTCTCAGTGTTATAACAGTGTCAACACCACCAACCTCTGTGTGTTATAATAGCATTACCACCACCAACTTCTGTGTCTTATAACAGCGTCACCACCACCAACCTCTGTGTGTTATAAGAGTGTCACCACCACCAACCTATGTGTGTTATAACAGCGTCACCACCACCAACCTATGTGCCTTATAACAGCATAACCAACACCAAGCTCTGTTTTATAACAGCGTCAACATCACCAACCGTGAGTTACAACAGCGTCACCACCACCAACCCCCTGTGTTATAACAGCGTCACCGTGACCAACCTATGTGTGTTATAACAGCGTCACCACCACCAACTCTCTGAGTTTATAACAGTCACCACCACCAACATCTGTGTATTATAACAGCGTCACCACCATCAACCTCTGTCTGTTGTAACAGCTTCACCAACACCAATCTCATTCTGTTATAACAGCGTCACCACCAGCAACCTCTGTGTTTTAACAGCGTCACCACCACCAACCCCTGTGGGTTATAACATCGTCACCACCACCAACCTCTGTGTGTTATAACAGCGTCACCACAACCAACCCCTGTGTGTTATAACAGCGTCATCACCACCAACTTCTGTATGTTATAACAGCGTCATTACCACCAACCTCTATGTGGTATAACAGCGTCACGAACCACCAACCCCCAGTGTTTATAACAGAGTCACCACGACCAACCTCTTTGTGGTTTAACAGCGTCACCACCATCTCCTTTGTGTGTTATTACATCGTCACCACCACCAACCCCTATGTGTAATTTCAGCGTCACCACCACCAACCTTTGTGTGGTATAACAGTGTCAAATCCTCCAACCTTTGTGTGTTATAATAGGGTCACCAGGACCAACCTCTGTGTGTTATAACAGCGACACCATCACCAACCTGTGTGTTATAACAGCGTCAAAACCACCAACCTCTGTGTGTTATAACAGTGTCACCACCACCAACCTCTGTGTGTTATAACAGCGTCATCATCACCAACCTCTGTGTGTTATAACAGCGTCACCAGCACCAACCTCTGTGTGTTATAACAGTGTCGCCATCACCAACCTCAGTGTGTTATAACAGCGTTACCACCACCAACCCCCAGTGTTTATAACAGAGCCACCACCACCAACCTCTCTTTGGTTTAACAGCATCACCACCACCAACCTCTGTGTGTTATAACAGCGTCACCTCCACTAACCTCTGTGTGTTATAACAGCGTCACCACCATCAACCTCTGTGTTATAACAACGTCACCATCACCAACCTCTGTGTGTTATAACAGCGTCACCACCACCAACCTCTGTGTTATAACAGCGTCACCACCACCAACCTCTATGTTATAACAGCGTCACCACCACCATCCTCTGTGTTGTAACATCGTCACCACCACCAACCTCTGTGTGTTATAACATCGTCAGAAACAACCAACTTCTGTGTGTTATAACAGCGTCACCACAACCAACCTCACTGTGTTATAACAGCGTCATCTCCACCATCCTCTGTGTGTTATAACAGCGTCACCAACCCCAACCTCTTTATGTTATAACAGCGCCACCACTAGCATCCTCTGTGCTATAACAGCGTCACCACCAACAACACACTGTGTTTATAACAGTCACCACCACCATCCTCTCTGTTATAACAGCGTCACCACCACCATCCTCTCTGTTATAACAGCGTCACCACAACCAACCTCTCTGTGTTTTAATAGCATTACCACCACCAACTTCTGTGTCTTATAACAGCGTCACCACCACCAACCTCTGTGTGTTATAACAGTGTCACCACCACCAACCTCTGTGTGTTATAACAGCGTCACCACCACCAACCTCTGTGTGTTATAACAGCGTTACCACCACCAACCTCTGTGTGTTATAACAGCGTCACCACCACCAACCTCTGTGTGTTATAACAGCGTCACACCACCAACCTCTGTGTGTTATAGCAGCGTTATACCCCCAACCTCTGTGTTATAACAGCGTCACCACCACCAACCTCTATGTGTTATAACAGAGTCACCATCACCAACCCTCTTTGTTTATAACAGTCACCACCACCAACCTCTGTGTGTTATAACAGCGTCACCAACACCAACCTCTGTGTGTTATAACAGCGTCACCACCACCAACCTCTATGTTTTATAACAGCGTCACAACCACCAACCTCTGTGTGTTATAACAGCGTCACCACCAGCAACCACTGTGTTATAACAGCATCATGACCACCAACCTCTGTGTGTTATAACAGCGTCACCAACACAAACCTCTGTGTGTTATAACAGCGTTACACCCCCAACCTCTGTGTTATAACAGCGTCACCATCACCAACCTCTATGTGTTATAACAGCATCACCATCACCAACCCTCTGTGTTTATAACAGTCACCACCACCAACCTCTGTGTGTTATAACAGCGTCACCACCATCAACCTCTGTGTGTTGTAACATCATCACCACCACCAACCTCTGTGTGTTATAACAGCGTAACCACATGCAACCTCTGTGTGTTATAACAGCGTCACCACCACCAATCTCTGTGTGTTATAACAGCGTCACCAACACCAACCTCATTGTGTTATAACAGCGTCACCACCACCAACCTCTATATGTTATAACAGCGTCATCATCACCAACCCTCTGTGTTTATAACAGTCAACACCACCAACCTCTGTGTGTTATAGCAGCGTTACACCCCCAACCTCTGTGTTATAACAGCATCACCACAACCAACCCCAGTGTGTTATAACAGCGTCATCACCACCAACCTCTGTGTGTTATAACAGCGTCATTACCACCAACCTCTGTGTGTTATAACAGCGTTACGAACCACCAACCCCCCAGTGTTTATAACAGAGTCTCCACCACCAACCTCTTTGTGGTTTAACAGCGCCACCACCACCAACCTCTGTGTGTTATAACAGAGTCACCACCATTATCCTTTGTGTGTTATTACATCGTCACCACCACCAACCCCGATGTGTAATTACAGCGTCACCAACACCAACCACTGTGTGTTATAACAGCGTCACCACCACCAACCTCTGTGTTATAACAGCATCATCACCACCAACCTCTGTGTCATATAAAAGTGTGACCACCAGCAACCTCTCTGTGTTATAACAGCGTCACCACCACCAACCTATGTGTGTTATAACAGCGTCACCAACCCCAAACTCTGTGTGTTATAACAGCGTCACCACCACCAACCTCTGTGTGTTATAACAGAGTCACCACCATCATCCTTTGTGTGTAATTTCAGCGTCACCACCACCAACCTTTGTGTGTTATAACAGCGTCACCAACACCAAACTCTGTGTGTTATAACAGCGTCACCACCACCAATCCCCTGATTTTATAGCAGTCACCACTACCAACCTCTGTGTGTTATAACAGCGTCACTACCACTAACCTCTGTGTGTTATAACAGCGTCACCGCCACCAACATCTGTGTGTTATAACAGCGTCAAAACCACCAACCTCTGTGTGTTATAACAGTGTCACCACCACCAACCTCTGTGTGTTATAACAGCGTTACCACCAAAAATCCCTGTCTGTTATAACAGCGTCAAAACAACCAATATCTGTGTTATAACAGCGTCAAAACAACCAATATCTGTGTTATAACAGCGTCACCATCACCAACCTCTGTGTGTTATAGCAGCGTCACCACCACCAACCTCTGTGTGTTATAACAATGTCACCACCACCAACCTCAGTGTGTTATAACAGCGTTACCACCACCAACCCCTGTGTGTTATAACAGCGTCACCTCCACTAACCTCTGTGTGTTATAACAGCGTCACCGCCACCAATCTGTGTGTTATAACCACGTCAGCTCCACCAACCTCTGTGTTTTATAACAGCGTCACCATCACCAACCTTTGTGTTATAACAGCGTCACCACAACCAACCCCAGTGTATTATAACAGCGTCAAAGCCACCAACCTCTCTGTGTTATAGGAGCGTCACCACCACCAACCTCTGTGTGTTATAACAGCGTCACCACCACCAACCTCTTTGTCTTATAATAGCGTCACCACCACCAACCTCTGTGTCTTATAACAGCGTCACAACCACCAACCCCTGTGTCTTATAACAGCGTCACCACCACCAACCTTTGTGTGTTATAAAAGCGTCACCCCCACCAACCTCTGTGCCTTAAAACAGCGTCACCAAACACCAACCTCTGTGTTATAACAGTGTCACCATCAAGAACCTCTGTGTGTTGTAACAGCGTCACCAAACACCAACCTCTGTGTTATAACAGTGTCACCTTCAAGAACCTCTGTGTTATGACAGCGTCAACACACCCAACCTCTGTGGCTTATAACAGCGTCAACACACCCAACCTCTGTGGCTTATAACAGCGTCATCACCACCAACCTCTGTGTGTTATAACAGATTCACCACACCCAACCTCTGCGTTTTAAAACAGCGTTACCACCAGCAACCACTGTGTTATAACAGTGACACCACCACCAACCTCTGTGTGATAACAGCGTCATCATCACCAACCCCTGTGTGTTATAATAGCGTCACTACCACCAACCTCTGTGTCTTATAACAGCGTCACAACCACCAATCTCTTTTTGTTATAACACCTTCACCACCACCAACTTCAGTGTGTTATAGCAGCGTCACCACCCCCAACCTCTGTGTTATAACAACGTCACCATCACCAACCTCTGTGTGTTATAACAGCGTCACCACCACCATCCTCTCTGTTATCACAGCGTCACCACCACCAACCTCTGTATGTTATAACAGCGTCACCATCACATACCCCTGTATTATAACAGCGTCAACACCACCAACCTCTGTGTTATAACAGCGTCACCACCAGCAACCTCCATGTTATAACAGTGTCACCACCACCATCCTCTGTGTTGTAACATCGTCAACACCACCAACCTCTGTGTGTTATAACATCGTCACAACAACCAACCTCTGTGTGTTATAACAGCGTCACCACAACCAACCTCTCTGTGTTATAACAGCGTCATCTCCACCATCCTCTGTGTGTTATAACAGCGTCACCAACACCAACCTCTTTGTGTTACAACAGCGTCACCACTAGCAACCTCTGTGTTATAACAGCGTCACCACCACCACCCACAGTGTTTATAACAGTCACCACCACCATCCTCTGTGTTATAACAGCGTCACCACCACCATCCTCTGTGTTATAACAGCGTCTCCACAACGAACCTCTCTGTGTTATAACAGTGTCAACACCACCAACCTCTGTGTGTTATAATAGCATTACCACCACCAACCTCTTTGTGTTATAACAGTGTCACCACCACCAACCTCTGTGTGTTATAACAGCGTCACCACCACCAACCTATGTGTCTTATAACAGCGTAACCAACACCAAAATCTGTGTGTTATGTCAGCGTCACCACCACTAACCTCTGTGTGTTATAACAGCGTCACCACCACCAACCTCTGTGTGTTATAACAGCGTCCCCACCACCAACCTCTGTGTGTTATAGCAGCGTTACACCCCCAACCTCTGTGTTATAACAGCGTCACCACCACCAACCTCTATGTGTTATAACAGCGTCACCATCACCAACCCTCTGTGTTTATAACAATCACCACCACCAACCTATGTGTCTTATAACAGCGTCACCAACACCAAACTCTGTGTGTTATAACAGCGTCACCACCACCAACCTCTGTGTGTTATAGCAGCGTTACAACCCCAACCTCTGTGTTATAACAATGTCACCACCACCAACCTCTATGTGTTATAACAGCGTCACCATCACCAACCCTCTGTGTTTATAACAGTCACCACCACCAACCTATGTGTCTTATAACAGCGTAACCAACACCAAACTCTGTGTGTTATAACAGCGTCACCACCACCAACCTCTGTGTGTTATAACATCGTCACAACAACCAACCTCTATGTGTTATAACAGCGTCACCACAACCAACCTCTCTTTGTTATAACAGCGTCATCTCCACCATCCTCTGTGTGTTATAACAGCGTCACCAACACCAACCTCTTTGTGTTATAACAGCGTCACCACTAGCAACCTCTGTGTTATAACAGCTTAACCACCACCAACCCACTGTGTTATAACAGCGTCACCACCACCATCCTCTGTGTGTTATAACAGCGTCACCACCACCAACCTATGTGCCTTATAACAGCGTAACCAACACCAACCTCTGTTTTATAACAGCGTCAACATCACCAACCCGTGTGTTATAACAGCGTCACCACCACTAACTTATGTGTTTTACTGCGTCACCACCACCAACCCCCTGTGTTATAACACCGTCACCATGACCAACCTATGTGTGTTATAACAGCTTCACCACCACCAACCCTCTGTGTTTATAACAGTCACCACCACCAACCTCTGTGTGTTATAACAGCGTCACCACCATCAACCTCTGTGTGTTGTAACAGCGTCGCCAACACCAACCTCATTGTGTTATAACATCGTCACCACCAGCAACCTCTGTGTTTTAACAGCGTCACCACCACCATCCCCCTGTGTTTATAACAGTCTCCACCACCAACCTCTGTGTGTTTTAACAGCGTCACCACCACCAACCCTTGTGGGTTATAACAGCGTCACCACCACAAACCTCTGTGTGTTATAACAGCGTCACCGTGACCAACCCCTGTGTGTTATAACAGCGTCATCACCACCAACCTCTATGTGTTATAACAGCGTCATTACCACCAACCTATGTGTGTTTATAACAGAGTCACCCCGACCAACCTCTTTGTGGTTTAACAGCGTCACCACCACCAACCTCTGTGTGTTATAACAGCGTCTTCACCACCAATCCCCTGATTTTATAGCCGTCACCACCACCAACCTCTGTGTGTTATAACAGCGTCACCACACCCAACCTCTGCGTTTAAAACAGCGTTACCACCAGCAACCTCTGAGTTGTAACAGTGCCACCACCACCAACCTCTGTGTGATAACAGCGTCACCATCACCAACCCCTGTGTGTTATAATAGCGTCACTATTATAGCATCATCACCACCAACCTCTGTGTCATATAACAGTGTGACTACCACCTACCTCTGTGTGTTATAACAGCGTCACCACCACCAACCTATGTGCGTTATAACAGCGTCACCAACACCAAACTCTGTGTGTTATAACAGCGTCTTCACCACCAATCCCCTGATTTTATAGCCGTCACCACCACCAACCTCTGTGTGTTATAACAGCGTCACCACCACCAACCTGTGTGTTATAACCACGTCAGCTCCACCAACCCCAGTGTATTATAACAGCGTCAAAACCAGCAACCTCTAAGTGTTATAACAGTGTCACCATTACCAACCTCAGTGTGTTATAACTGCGTTACCACCACCAACCCCTGTGTGTTATAACAGCGTTAAAACCACCAACCTCTGTGTGTTATAACAGCGTCACCATCACCAACCTCTGTGTGTTATAAGACCGTCACCACCACCAACCTTTGTATGTTATAACAGTGTCAAATCCACCAAGCTTTGTGTGTTATAACAGGGTAACCACGACCAATCTCTGTGTGTTATAACAGTGACACCATCACCAACCTGTATGTTATAACAGCGTCAAAACCACCAACCTCTGTGTGTTATAACAGTGTCACCACCACCATGCTCTGTGTGTTATAACAGCGTCACCATCACCAACCTCTGTGTGTTATAACAGCGTCACCAACACCAACCTCTGTGTGTTATAACAGTGTCATCACCACCAACCTCAGTGTGTTATAACAGCGTTACCACCACCAACCCCCAGTGTTTATAACAGAGTCACCACCACCAACCTCTTTGTGGTTTAACAGCGTCACCACCACCAACCTCTGTGTGTTATAACAGCGTCACCTCCACTAATCTCTGTGTGTTATAACAGCGTCACCACCACCAACCTGTGTGTTATAACCACGTCAGCTCCACCAACCTCTGTGTTTTATAACAGCGTCACCATCACCAACCTCTGTGTTATAACAGCGTCACCACAACCATCCCCAGTGTATTATAACAGCGTCAAAACCACCAACCTCTATGTGTTAGAACACCGTCACCACCACCAACCTCTGTGTGTTATAACAGCGTCACCACCACCAACCTCTGTGTGTTATAACAGCGTCACCACCACCAACCTCTGTGTCTTATAACAGCGTCACCACCACCAACCCCTGTGTGTTATAACAGTGTTAAAACCAACAACCTCTGTGAGTTATAACAACGTCACCATCACAAACCTCTGTGTGTTATAACAGCGTCACCAACACCAACCTCTTTGTGTTAGAACAGCATCACCCCCATCAACCTCTGTGCCTTAAAACAGCGTCACCAAACACCAACCTCTGTGTTATAACAGTGTCATTATCAAGAACCTCTGTGTGTTCTAACAGCGTCACCAAATACCAACCACTGTGTTATAGCAGTGTCACCATCAAGAACCTCTGTGTTATAACAGCGTCAACACACCCAACGTCTGTGTCTTATAACAGCGTCACCACCATCAACCTCTGCGTTATAACAGCGTCACCACCACCATCCCCTGTGTGTTATAACAATGTCATCTCCACCAACCTCTGTGTCATAACAGCGTCTCAACCTTTAACCTCTGTGTGTTATAGCAGATTCACCACACCCAACCTCTGCGTATTAAAACAGCGTTACCACCAGCATCCTCTGTGTTATGACAGTGCCGCCACCACCACCAACCTCTGTGTGATAACAGCGTCACCATCACCAACCCTTGTGTGTTATAATAGCGTCACTACCACCAACCTCTTTGTCCTCTAACAGCGTCACAACCACCAATCTCTGTGTGTTATAACACCTTCACCACCACCAACCTCAGTGTGTTATAGCAGCGTCACCACCCCCAACCTCTGTGTTATAACAACGTCACCATCACCAACCTCTGTGTGTTATAACAGCGTCACCACCACCAACCTCTGTGTTACAACAGCGTCACCACCACCAACCTCTATGTTATAACAGCGTCACCACCACCATCCTCTGTGTTGTAACATCGTCACCACCACAAACCTCTTTGTGTTATAACATCGTCACAACAACCAACCTCTGTGTGTTATAACAGCGTCACCACAACCAATCTCTCTGTGTTATAACAGCGTCATCTCCACCATACTCAATGTGTTATAACAGCGTCACCAACGCCAACCTCTTTGTGTTATAACACCGTCACCACTAGCAACCTCTGTGCTATAACAGCGTCACCACCACCAACCCACTGTGTTTATAACAGTCACCACCACCATCCTCTCTGTTATAACAGCGTCACCACCACCATCCTCTGTGTTATAACAGCGTCACCACAACCAACCTCTCTGTGTTATAATAGCATTACCACCACCAACTTCTGTTTCTTATAACAGCGTCACCACCACCAACCTCTGTGTGTTATAACAGTGTCACCACCACCAACCTCTGTGTGTTATAACAGCGTCACCACCACCAACCTATGTGTCTTATAACAGCGTAACCAACACCAAACTCAGTGTGTTATAACTGCGTCACCACCACCAACCTCTGTGTGTTATAACAGCGTCACCACCACCAACCTCTGTGTGTTATAACAGCGTCACCACCACCAACCTCTGTGTGTTATAGCAGCGTTACACCCCCAACCTCTGTGTTATAACAGCGTCACCACCACCAACTTCTGTGTGTTACAACAGCGTCACCAACACCAACCTCTGTGTGTTATAGCAGCGTCACCACCACCAACCTCTATGTTTTATAACAGCGTCACAACCACCAACCTCTGTGTGTTATAACAGCGTCACCACCAGCAACCACTGTGTTATAACAGCATCACCACCACCAACCTCTGTGTGTTATATCAGCGTCACCAGCACCAACCTCTGTGTGTTATAACAGCGTTACACCCCCAACCTCTGTGTTATAACAGCGTCACCACCACCAACCTCTATGTGCTATAACAGCGTCATCATCACCAACCCTCTGTGTTTATAACAGTCACCACCACCAACCTCTGTGTGTTATAACAGCGTCACCACCATCAACCTCTGTGTGTTGTAACATCGTCACCACCACCAACCTCTGTGTGTTACAACAGCGTCACCACATCCAACCTCTGTGTGTTATAACAGCGTCACTACCACCATTCTCTGTGTGTTATAACAGCGTCACCAACACCAACCTCATTGTGTTATAACAGCGTCACCACCAGCAACCTCTGTGTTTTAACAGCGTCACCACCACCAACCCCCTGTGTTTATAACAGTCACCACCACCAACCTCTGTGTGTTTTAACAGCGTCACCACCACCAACCTCTGTGTGTTATAACAGCGTCATTACCACCAACCTCTGTGTGTTATAACAGCGTCACGAACCACCAACCCCCCAGTGTTTATAACAGAGTCTCCACCACCAACCTCTTTGTGGTTTAACAGCGTCACCACCACCAACCTCTGTGTGTTATAACAGAGTCACCACCATCATCCTTTGTGTGTTATTACATCGTCACCACCACCAACCCCGATGTATAATTACAGCGTCACTACCACCAACCACTGTGTGTTATAACAGCGTCACCACCACCAACCTCTGTGTTATAACAGCATCATCACCACCAACCTCTGTGTCATATAACAGTGTGACCACCACCAACCTCTGTGTGTTATAACAGTGTCACCAACACCAAACTCTTTGTGTTATAACAGCGTCACAACCACCAACCTCTGTGTGTTATAACAGCGTCACCACCACGAACCTCTGTGTGTTATAACAGCGTCACCACTATCATCCTTTGTGTGTTATTACATCGTCACCACCACCAACCCCTTGGTGTAATTACAGCGTCACCACCACCAACCACTGTGTGTTATAACAGCGTCACCACCGCCAACCTCTGTGTGGTTTAACAGCGTCACCAACACCAACCTCTGTGTGTTATAACAGCGTCACCCCCACCAACCTCTGTGCCTTAAAACAGCGTCACCAAACACCAACCTCTGTGTTATAACAGTGTCATTATCAAGAACCTCTGTGTGTTCTAACAGCGTCACCAAACACCAACCACTGTGTTATAGCAGTGTCACCATCAAGAACCTCTGTGTTATAACAGCGTCAACACACCCAACCTCTGTGTCTTATAACAGCGTCACCACCACCAACCTCTGTGTTATAACAGCGTCACCACCACCATCCCCTGTGTGTTATAACAGTATCATTACCACCAACCTCTGTGTCATAACAGCGTCACAACCACCAACCTCTGTGTGTTATAACAGATTCACCACACCCAACCTCTGCGTATTAAAACAGCGTTACCACCAGCAACCTCTGTGTTATAACAGTGCCACCACCACCAACCTCTGTGTGATAACAGCGTCACCATCACCAACCCTTGTGTGTTATAATAGCGTCACTACCACCAACCTCGTTGTCTTATAACAGCGTCACAACCACCAATCTCTGTGTGTTATAACACCTTCACCACCACCAACCTCAGTGTGTTATAGCAGAGTCACCACCCCCAACCTCTGTGTTATAACAGCGTCACCACCACCAACCTCTATGTTATAACAGCGTCACCACCACCATCCTCTGTGTTGTAACATCGTCACCACCACCATTCTCTGTGTGTTATAACATCGTCACAACAACCAACCTCTTTGTGTTATAACAGCGTCACCACAACCAACCTCTCTGTGTTATAACAGCGTCATCTCCACCATATTCTATGTGTTATAACAGCGTCACCAACACCAACCTCTTTGTGTTATAACAGCGTCACCACTAGCAACCTCTGTGCTATAACAGCGTCACCACCACCAACCCACTGTGTTTATAACAGTCACCACCACCATCCTCTCTGTTATGACAGCGTCACCACCACCATCCTCTGTGTTATAACAGCGTCACCACAACCAACCTTTGTGTGTTATAACAGTGCCACCACCACCAACCTCTGTGTGTTATAACAGCGAAACCACCACCAACCTATGTGTCTTATAACAGCGTAACCAACACCAAACTCAGTGTGTTATAACAGCGTCACCACCACCAACCTCTGTGTGTTATAACAGCGTCACCACCACCAATCTCTGTGTGTTATAACAGCGTCACCACCACCAACCTCTGTGTGTTATAGCAGCGTTACACCCCAACCTCTGTGTTATAACAGCGTCACCACCACCAACCTCTGTGTGTTATAACAGCGTCACCAACACCAACCTCTGTGTGTTATAGCAGCGTCACCACCACCAACCTCTATCTTTTATAACAGCGTCACAACCACCAACCTCTGTGTGTTATAACAGCGTCACCACCAGCAACCACTGTGTTATAACAGCATCACCACCACCAACCTCTGTGTGTTATAACAGCGTCACCAGCACCAACCTCTGTGTGTTATAACAGCGTTACACCCCCAATCTCTGTGTTATAACAGCATCACCACCACCAACCTCTATGTGTTATAACAGCGTCACCATCACCAACCCTCTGTGTTTATAACAGTCACCACCACCAACCTCTGTGTGTTGTAACATCGTCACCACCACCAACCTCTGTGTGTTATAACAGCGTCACCACATCCAACCTCTGTGTGTTATAACAGCGTCACTACCACCAATCTCTGTGTGTTATAACAGCGTCACCAACACCAACCTCATTGTGTTATAACAGCGTCACCACCAGCAACCTCTGTGTTTTAACAGCGTCACCACCACCAACCCCCTGTGTTTATAACAGTCACCACCACCAACCTCTGTGTGTTTTAACAGCGTCACCACCACCAACCTCTGTGTGTTATAACAGCATCACCACAACCAACCCCAGTGTGTTATAACAGCCTCATCACCACCAACCTCTGTGTTTTATAACAGCGTCATTACTACCAACCTCTGTGTGTTATAACAGCGTCACGAACCACCAACCCCCCAGTGTTTATAATAGAGTCTCCACCACCTACCTCTTTGTGGTTTAACAGTGTCACCACCACCAACCTCTGTGTGTTATAACAGAGTCACCACCATCATCCTTTGTGTGTTATTACATCGTCACCACCACCAACCCTGTGGGAACCGACCTGTGAGATTTATATTTATTTAATTTATATGAATTTATATTTACGTTAATTTATATACTTCGATAGCAATTTGTGTAATGATAAGTGGACTGTATTTCTGCAATAATCTCTTAATCTCACAAATCGATCCTCTACACATTAGGGGGGGTTTATATTAAATTAATTTATATATATGCAGCCAATCAAACTACAGTATTAACTACATACATTGAAAAGGTTCCTTATCTTATAGTACAGCAAGTCTTCGTCCACCAGGTATAACTAGGTTGTAGACACCACATTTTCCCTCTTTGAGGTAGCTTCCATCACCCTGGTAACGGATGCACAAAGCATGCTTCCTCGTCTTGACCTGTTAAAAGGGCGCTAGCTGTAAAGTCAGAATCCTATATATGACAGGCTATATCAGAGAAAACACTATACATGGAACAATGAAGACCTGGCTTAATTACCTTTAGTTTGAGGCTATATCGTGCTCTAACTGGGCCACCCTATATAATGACATTAATGGCCATAAATGAAAGATAAACGGGTTTCGGAAAGAACACTTAACTTGATTTGTTGACAGCGTGTTGAAAATGGTACACCTTTGGTTTCCATAACACTTCGTCCAAGTAAAATTAACAGGAGCCGTATTTGCTCCCGTGAGCCTCTCTGGTCTTGGTATAAACAATGGCAATGTCTAACACTCCATACTACTGACACTACTGGCCGACATTGTCCAGATATAATAGGAGCCAAATTTGCTCCACGCGTCTGGGAGGTGACAACAGCAATGGCTGCCCTCCCTCACCCTGACGCCTAGCTTACATTGTCCAGATGTCAATAAGTGATAGAAGGGTCACATTTACTCTACTTTAATACTGATAATTAAGTTAATTTATATGAGATGTTTTTATGACGGTAAAGTCCAAAGACTAATGTATTTAAGAATAATTCCCACCATAATAGGTGGTGATTTATAATAGTATGTGGTGATGATATCCCGTTTCTATAGACGGTAATTCCACTACAAGTTACGTTTTCTATGGGTAACTTGTTTATACAATACAGCTATTATCTGTATGATATATTAAATGGTGTCGGATTTTCCGACATAATTCCCCAGGGGCTGCTCATGGGTCGAAGTCCTATTTAGAACAGACGAACACCGATACTCCTCCTTCGGATTATTAGATTAATTTGATGTTAGTAGTTAGTAATCACACATTTGTGCGTCTGTTCGTACAGGACGGATGTCCCGTACTAGAGTTGCAGGGGTTAGAAGTCTAATGCGATTTCATTTCCCTGTTAACTCTTGAAAGGCTAATATTCAAGCCTTATTACATATTATTTAACCCAGAAGACTGAATGTGATCAAGTACTACAGTCAAGTATGATTCAGGGACTGCAGTGAGATCAGTGACATTAGATATAACTTGAAGTTTCTTCAGGTAACTGGTCACTGATATATAAACACTGAGGCCCGTGGAATACATCTTGATTAAATAATAAATGTATCAAATCAGTCATCAGATTTATTGGGGTTTAATTTAGTTAATTGATTCAGAAGATTGAATAGCTCATCATTAAAGTAAAGTATGGTTCTGAGACTGCAGTGGGTTCAGTGACATTGGTCGCAGTGACTTGTAGCTGTTTTAGGCTACTGTTCACTGATTTGCCACTGAGGCCTCATGAACTCATCTCCAGCTTTAAATGATGATACTAACATCAACCTTTGTTGGTATAGTCAGCTGTAATCTCCTTAGTATAATGCTACTGGAGAAATATAATCAGCTGACAAATTTAGATTTCTATTGGTATTGTTTATCTGCAGGCATAGGTCTCCTCAGGCTGGATACTGGGCCTGAGAGTAATTTACCTCCTGCAGAGTTTAACATGGTTATGCCCTGATATTTAGTAGGGCTACCGATGAATCGATGACAATAGTCTGTCCCTACAAGGAGACCGAAGTCAGTGAGGTGATCAGACTTAATATTATCTGCCAATTTTATTCCTCTATTTCTCAGGAATTTGGCTGTTGCTCTCAGACCTTGAACTTGTAGGTCTACTGGTATTTTGTCCACCACAATGGCTTGTACTCGACAGACGTACCTGCCTAAGCGTACTGATGGTTGTACCACCTGGTAGACTTGAGGTCCTGCATCTGTTACAAACCCTGAGATGTTGAATGACGTCTGGGCTACAGGCCTTAATTGTAATTCATCTGCCAACTTTTTAGTGACAAATGTTCTCTGGGATCCTTGGTCAAACAACCCTCGGGTATGGACCTTGGCCCTCTTATTCAGGATGGTAATTTGGGCAGTAGGCAAAGTCGTATTACCTTTAGACTTTGCCGATTGGACACTCTTTGTTTGTTGCACCTTGCAGTACTGTACTGTGGTGGGAATGCTATCTTCCACCTTGGGGTTTGGAGACGTTGTTTTGGTGTCTCTGCACAATGCTGCATGGTGCTGACCTTTGTTACACCTATTACAGGTGTGTAATTGGGTATCACAGTCGTTGATGTTATGTTTCCTGAGGCACCTCGTGCAATGTTGCAAATCTTTGAGTCGCTCAACACTGGCGTCACTATCAGGAAAATTAGAGCAGTGGTACATTGAATGTTTCTCATTGCAGGACAAACATGTTCCATAGCTTCCAGTACCCTTTGGTGTCACGTTCTCGGGTGACACAGTAACTATAGGCTTGGCGGGTCCCACTGCATATACGCCCACACTGCTACTGTTCCACTTTGGTGTTGAATTATATTGTCTAGATTGATTTGGAGTACCTTTGGTACTCTGTGGTTTACTATTATTGGTTTCTGAGGGTTTACTTGGTGGTTTTAATTTGTCATGTGTTCGTAATTGATGAACTACTGACTTTAAACCTTCAGATATTTCATTCATGGATAAGATGCTTTTATTGTAATGAGCACTCATTTGTCTCAATATGTCCCTAGGTATTTTCTCCTGGACAATTATTTTCAAGACCCACTCAGCCCCGTTTGTATCTGCTGTCAGGCTGTGGGCATTGATCAATGATTCTACCTCCAGCTTGAAGACTTGGAGTGAATCAGCTGAAGCCTCCGGTGGGGGTAAATGCAACAGCTCATGAACTAAATGTGATGTTCTTACTTCTGGATCAGCATAATTATCCTTGAGGAGTTTTACTGCCAGATCATAGCCGTCATTAGTTAATCTCAGATGGGATACTACTGTTTTAGCCTCACCTGATAATTGGCCTTGCAAATAAGAGAATTTACTACTCTTTGGTAAAGATTGTTTTGAGTCTACAAGGTCAACGAATTTGTTCCAAAATTCATCCCAATCTTCCTCATCTTTTCCTGAGAAAGTGGGTAAATTAATTGGAGGGAGTCGAGCTTCTGCTTGACTCGTATTAGATGCAACTGTTGTTGTTGTTGCTGTTGCCTTGTTCTGGGCAATTAATTTGACATAAGGCTGTAACGTGGCCTGAGTGTGATCTTCATAATTCGCAAGATCAACCATAATGTCGTCTATTTCTGTTTCTGATAAATTGGTGTTGGCAAGTTCAGCCACATATGTTGCTATTTGGCATTTGATTTGCTCAAATTTACCTGCAGCTGCTTGATAATAGCTTTCCAGGTCAGCATAATCAACTTGAGATTGTTGTGACAAATCTTCACATTTCTTGATCTGTCTTGTTAAGTGGCCTTTAAGACCTGCAAGGGTTCTTTTCATTCTCCCTGCATTATCCATCCTGGCTAGTTGGTGAAGCCTTGTGGGGGCTTGTACTTGGGCTGCTCATAATACTGAACAAGCTCTAATGGTAGCCTAGGGTAAAATGCACTCACTAGGCAATAATCCTACCTCTACTAGAGGTTAGCACTTAAAATTAATACACATTATATATACAATCATACACACTAATGATTTGAGTGATAAACCAGTGTCACTGGAAGTACCTTTAGGTTAGCTCTTCTATATCACCCTAGGATGGTAGAGACACTAATTAATCACTCAAAGGTGTAATGATCATAAGTAAATTATTATATATACAACTCAACTCGAGTTGTTAAAAATTACACCCAAAATAGGGTCTGGACCATTCATTAATGGTGTTAAATTGTTCAATATAGTACAACTGACTATGGTAATAATGGGACTAGGATGAGCAATAATAGTTCAACTAGTCAATGTTAATATCCTACCCTATTGTGGATTGGCAATTAGTAAATATTATACTGTGATCACTAGTGCCATATATATTAAATAATTCTCTATTTTGGAGAAATAATATACACAATTATTGATAATAGCCTCTTAATTGCCTCTATGAAACTTCTAATATTATCAAGAAGTATTAAATATTATTAGTGACCTGGCGAAATAAACTCCACAAAATTTGTAGATAATCTCTCGCGAAATGTAACACCACGAAATCCGTGAACAATCTCGCGACACAGTCACTAATTTGGCTGGCTTCTATATTAGCGCTGTCATTTCACAGAATAACACGCCACCAAATCTGTGCGTGTGCATGAAACCGCTGACGAAGGCTTAACTGGGCTGAGGGAGGCTCCAGAGCTCCCTCGAGGCTACGCTGCCGTCTTTGACTGCTGGCTTTGTTTAAATCACACTGCACTAGTATATTTAATGAATCCACTGGTTAACTGGTTCATCCGGTACTAAGATGACCAAATGTGGGTTCATAGGACCGAATATTCCGGTTCTGAAGGTCCAAATAATGTGGGAACCGACCTGTGAGATTTATATTTATTTAATTTATATGAATTTATATTTACGTTAATTTATATACTTCAATAGCAATTTGTATAATGATAAGTGGACTGTATTTCTGCAATAATCTCTTAATCTCACAAATCGATCCTCTACACATTAGGGGGGTTTATATTAAATTAATTTATATATATGCAGCCAATCAAACTACAGTATTAACTACATACATTGAAAAGGTTCCTTATCTTATAGTACAGCAAGTCTTCGTCCACCAGGTATAACTAGGTTGTAGACACCACATTTTCCCTCTTTGAGGTAGCTTCCATCACCCTGGTAACTGATGCACAAAGCATGCTTCCTCGTCTTGACCTGTTAAAAGGGCGCTAGCTGTAAAGCCAGAATCCTATATATGACAGGCTATATCAGAGAAAACACTATACATGGAACAATGAAGACCTGGCTTAATTACCTTTAGTTTGAGGCTATATCGTGCTCTAACCAGGTCACTCTATATAATGACATTAATGGCCATAAATGAAAGATAAACGGGTTTCGGAAAGAACACTTAACTTGATTTGTTGACAGCGTGTTGAAGATGGTACACCTTTGGTTTCCATAACACTTCGTCCAAGTAAAATTAACAGGAGCCGTATTTGCTCCCGTGAGCCTCTCTGGTCTTGGTATAAACAATGGTAATGTCTAACACTCCATACTACTGACGCTACTGGCCGACATTGTCCAGATATAATAGGAGCCGAAATTGCTCCACGCGTCTCGGAGGTGACAACAACAATGGCTGCCCTCCCTCACCCTGACCCCTAGCTTACATTGTCCAGATGTCAATAAGTGATAGAAGGGTCACATTTACTCTACTTTAATACTGATAATTAAGTTAATTTATATGAGATGTTTTTATGATGGTAAAGTCCAAAGACTAATGTATTTAAGAATAATTCCCACCATAATAGGTGGTGATTTATAATAGTATGTGGTGATGATATCCCGTTTTCTATAGATGGTAAATCCACTACTAGTTACGTTTTCTATGGGTAACTTGTTTATACAATACAGCTATTATCTGTATGATATATTAAATGGTGTCGGATTTTCCGACAAACCCCGATGTGTAATTACAGCGTCACCACCACCAACCACTGTGTGTTATAACAGCGTCACCACCACCAACCTCTGTGTTATAACAGCATCATCACCACCAACCTCTGTGTCATATAACAGTGTGACCACCACCAACCTCTGTGTGTTATAACAGCGTCACCACCACCAACCTATGTGTGTTATAACAGCATCACCAACACTAAACTCTGTGTGTTATAACAGCGTCACCACCACCAACCTCTATGTGTTATAACAGCGTCCTCACCACGAACCTCTGTGTGTTATAACAGCGTCACCACTATCATCCTTTGTGTGTTATTACATTGTCACCACCACCAACTTCCTGGTGTATTAACAGCGTCACCACCACCAACCACTGTGTGTTATAACAGCATCACCACCACCAACCTCTGTGTTATAACAGCATCACCACCACCAACCTCTGTGTCATATAACAGTGTGACCACCACCAACCTCTCTGTGTTATAACAGCGTCACCACCACCAACCTCTGTGTGTTTTAACAGCGTCACCAAAACTAACCTCTTTGTGTTATAACAGCGTCATCACCAGCAACCTCTGTGTGTTATAACAGTGTCACCACTACCAACCTCTGTGTGTTATAACAGCGTCACCACCACCAACCCCCAGTGTTTATAACAGAGTCACCACCACCATGGTGGTGGTGACATGGTTACCACCATGGTGGTAAATATATATATACATATATATTGTTACAAATATACAATATACATATAATATTATAAATATATAGATATATACAACAAAACAAGGCAATATGGGAGTAAATAAACAAATTTGTGGCCACTGTAACAACTTCTTAAAGACAAAGGTAACGGGAATTGAATGTTATATCTGTAAGACTAGATTCCATTCGGCTTGTACAGGAGTGAGTAACACTACGGCACTGAGAGCTGGCCACTTGCTCTGGGTGTGTAAAAATGACCTGCCAGCTTGGAATATCCTAAAAAACCTTCTAGATAACATGACGCATGATCGGAAAACATCGTTCATTGGAAGCCTACCAGCCATCCAGAAGGAGTGGGAAAGGAACAACAAAATTAATATACAAGGGGCGGAGGATATAGTCAGGGATGAAACTGAGGCTGAAACTCAGGAAGTTGTAAACTCTGACTCAGTAGGCCAGGATGTTGATGACAGTAAACTAGAAAGTGTAACAGACAGCACTGACAGCTCGATAGGTACAGACACTACGACGGTTCCCAATAGAGCAATTCAGAACAGAAGGACAGACTTATGCAAATTTTATGCAAAGGGCATATGCAGACATAGATATGCTGGTAATAAGAAAGGATTAGAATGCAGTTACCAACATCCCAAAAATTTTTTAAATATGCTTAGGAAAGGTGAGTGTCGATTTGGATCAATATGTAGGTTTTTCCATCCTGACATGTGCCAAACCTCACTGGAGGACAGAAAATGCTATGACCTCAGCTGCCCACACTTTCACGTGAAAGGCACGGAACGCTACATAAAGAGTGTCAAGCAGGATAATGAATTTGGAGGAAACTATAAATTTTTTATATCAGACCGGCAAAAAATTCAAAAGGAGCAGCATGGAGAGTGTATGGAACTGGATGCCAGATCCACTTGCATTCCAGAATTACAGATACAATTACCCACCGAAAGGGAACTACAACTACGACAGACAACTGCCCTACAACAATCAGTACTGGTCAGAACAAACTCATTATGTCCACGAATAATGGACTTGCCGAAAAAGTCTCCCATTCAAACTATCACTAATAGAGTAACCTCATTCATCTTTGCCAACATACAAGGACTGAAAACAAGAACAAACAACAAAGTACAGTTCATAAGTGGCCTCCTCACGGAGTCAAATGCAGTATTTGGAGCTTACACAGAAACCCATGCAGGGGGAATTGTTGCACAGTGAGATCTGGATTCCAGGATATAACCTATACAGGTGCGATAGGAAAATTAGGTCACATGGAGGAGTGGGTCTGTATATTAGGGAAGACCTTGTATGCTCGGAGCTCCTGAACGTTACAAATGAGGTGGTAGAGGTACTGGGATTAAAAATAGAGAAAATAAATTTAGTGATTATACTAATATACAAACCGCCAGATGCCACGGCTGAGGAATTCACAGAACAGATAAGCAAAATAGAGAATAGCCTTTATAATTTGGAGAACCCGATACCTGATTTTATCTTCCTAGGTGACTTCAACTTGCCTAGTCTCAGGTGGAAAATAGCAAACAATAATATTATACCAGGAAATCTATCAGGACCTAACCAACAACAGATTAGAGAACTACTTAGGTTCTGTGACAAATTTTCACTCAATCAGCAGATATCGGAGCCAACGAGAAATGACAATATTCTAGATCTGGTCTTTACGAACAATGAAGACATTATCAGAGACATTACGATATCAGATACCACATATTCAGATCACAAGCTCATTGAAGTGCAAACGACAATCAATACTCAGAATAGACCTAAAACGTTGATAAAGCGAGAGGGGCTATTCAGTAAATTCAATTTTAATAATAAAAGGATAGACTTGGAGATAATAAACAGGGAACTTACAAACATTCCATGGGGAACTGTTTTAAGTAATACAAGTCCTACAGAAGGAATAGAAAAACTGACTTCAGAAGCGTATCAAGTCTGTCTGAAACATGTTCCTTTGAGGAAAGCCAGAAAGAGATCTAACGTAGAAAGAGAACGCAGACGACACTATAAACGCAGGAAAAAAATAACGGAACTGCTTATGCAGACACGAATTTCCCATCAAAGAAGGAATAATTTAAATAGGGAGATTGAAGAAATCGAGTGGAAATTGAAACACTCATATGAAACTGAGGAAAGGCAGTTAGAACAGAAAGCCATTCAGGAAATAAACAAAAATCCAAAATATTTCTTCTCATATGCGAAATCAAAAGCAAAAACCACTGCCAGTATTGGACCTATTCGTACAAGTGCATGTTCATACACGGATGATGACAGAAATTAGTGAAATCCTAAAAAAGCAGTATGAGGACATGTTTAGCACTCCAATAAACAACATGAAGGTGGAAGATCCAGACAATTTCTTTATGCGGGATATTCAAACCCCTGTAAATATAACTGATATAAACACGAGCGCACTAAATTTTGAAAAAGAAATTGAAAACATGCCCATGCACTCGGCCCCAGGTCCAGACTCATGGAATTCAATATTTATAAAGAAATGCAAAGTGCCGGTAGCACAGGCACTCAGTATAGTGTGGAGGAAGAGCTTGGACACGGGGGAGATACCAGATGCACTTAAAGTAGCAGACATAGCCTGTTACGGACCCGAATCCAGCGTCCGAGCACGGAGCAGTGATGACCGCGCCATCTGTGGGTCAGCTCCCGAAACCCCCTCCAAATGGACGACGACACCTGGTGAGGACGAAGAGTACTGGCCACAAGGGCCAGTTTCCAGCCCTGTTCAGCTCACAACACAGCCGCTGCTGACCTCTGGTGAGGTGGTGCTCAGACGACAACGCCATCTATGGAGTGGATACGTCGGGCGTTTGTGTCTGAGCCTGTAAGTGAGGTGGTTTAGTGTGTCCCTGTTATTGATGACGTGTCTGCTTACAGAGTCGACCTGGGACTGCTGTAAGGGAAGTTGAGGGAGTCTACCCAAGGCGGCCGTCCCCATACCAAGTGCTTTGCTGCAGCAGCTGTGAGTCGCCTCCCGGAGGAACACTGTGGTGTTACCCTGCCAGTGAAGTGGCAGTTGAAGGATTGTCGTACCCGGGACCGACTGGTGGAGACGATTGACCACTGGGGTATTGTGGACAGGAGAGTGATCTGTGGTATCACACGAGGCTCCTGACTAGGGCGCTACCCTAGTATCGCTCGTGGAGTGGCCTGACCAGCGTTGATGATCCGGAACCTGCCAGCAGTCTGCTGGACATGTGGTTGACGGCCTCCACGGCGGTGCCCCCAGTGGAACTGTGTTTTGGCTGGCCTGTGGCCGGGGTAGACTCAGCTTTTCGAAGGATTCGTCAAGAGGCCACGTGAGCACCGAGAGCTTGGCACTGAGAGGGTCCAGAGTCTTCAGGAGAAGACGACCGTGTAAATATTTCCCCTGTGCAGTGTTAATACCCCTCCCCCTGTGTAACTTTTTATATATTATTTATTGGTGAAGGTATTAATTATAATCTTAAGTTTTTGCCTTTCTTTCCTTTCTCCTTTTAGTTTACTTGCGTTACTGATCACATCCCTTAAAAGCCACTACTGGCTTGGGGCCGGATACCCTTCCTCTAACGACATCAGAGTAAGAACCCAGTTGCGACCCGAGAGGGCCGTAACATAATTGGCATCCCCAGCGGGATCCGTCCCCTTGTCTAGTATGTTTGACAGGGGTGGTGAAGTGGCGTAATCCCTGTAAATAATTCCCCCTGTGTGTGACGATTGGGACGTTATACGTCCTGTGCGGTGCTCAGAGTGACTAAGTGCGATATTGTGCAGTACGGTGCTCGCTGTGATTAAGCGATTAAGTGCAATATTGTGTAGTGCGGTGCTCGGCGTGATTCAGTGCAATATTGTAGAGTAAGTGTTCGCTGTGATTCAGTGCAATATTGTGTAGTGCGGTGCCCGAAGTAATTACGTGCAATATTGGCAAGTGAGGCGCCAGGTGCGATAAAGTGCAATACTGACGTAGAACAGTGCTCGGTGCGTTAAGTGCTAACGCGAAAGCGGTGTGTTAAGTGCTAGTTAAGTGTTCCATCTGTGACAATGGCAGAAAAAGCTACCATCGATGATCTGGACGATGTTCAGGCTTTTCTGAACAGAGAGGACTGTCTTGCCAGATTAAAATATCTGAGCAAACCGGAACTTGTACTAATTAGTGCCTACCTGGAGATAAAGATCCGTGCCAGTGATTCCCGTGTGGAGATCTTATCCAAGGTTCACTGGCATTTGAAGGCCGAAGAAAAACAGGAAGATGGGGCACAAGGTACAAAAGAAAGTGAGGAAGTAGCTTCCGCTGAAAAGGAAGATAAAGGCAGTGACATTGACAGTGGTGCAGGTGAGCTGAATATAAGCTTGCTAACTGTCAAAATGCGTGCCTTGGAAATAAATCGTTAGATAGAATGGAAGAAATTAGAAATGGAAAGAGAGAGACAAGATAAAGAATTGGCGATGAGGCGTTTAGAATTAGAACGAGAGAGAGAAAGAGAAGAGCGAGAAAGAGCAGAGAAACGAGAGAGAGAAGAGCGAGAAAGAGAAGAGAAACAGCGAGAGAGAGAAGAAAAAGAAAGACAGAGACAACATGAACTAGACGTATTACGGTTAGGCGGTGGTCGGAGGCAAACAACGGACACCAGTAGTTTCGATCTGGTAAGGAACATCAAAATGGTCCCAAAATTCAATGAGAAGGAAGTGTCGAAGTTCTTCGCAGCCTTTGAGAAAGTCGCTGCCTCTTTGGAGTGGCCAAGGGAGAATTGGGCCATCATGATACAGTCAGTCTTGACTGGGAAGGCCCAAATCGCCTACTCCACGTTATCCCTTGACGACTCCGGCGATTATGACAAGGTGAAAAAGGTCGTGCTCATGGCGTACCAATTGGTACCTGAGGCTTACAGGCAGAAGTTCAGGAACCTGAAGAAGACCTCAGAGCACACTTTCACCGAATTCGCCACAATCAAGGAGCGACTTTTTCAGGAATGGTGTGCCTCTCGGAAGGTGGAGACCAAAGGAGACCTCGAGCAGCTCATACTGTTAGAGGACTTCAAGGATTGTTTGTCTGGAGACCTGAAGACGTACTTAGAGGAGCAGCAGGTAGAGACCTTGAGTGCGGCAGCCACTATGGCTGAGGAATACATCCTGACTCATAGGCCGTCTGCTAAGTACGTCCCGAGGAATTACCAACGCCGGTTTGACAAACCTCATGACGAAGAGGAGACCCCCTTTCCACGAAGCGCTAAGAAGACGCCCCCAAGTAGCCCTCGAAGGACTAGTCCTAGCAGTCCGAAACACCGGAGTCCGAGGAGGAATATGGTGTGCTGGACTTGTGGGCAGAAAGGGCATATAGCTGCTATGTGTCGAGGCAGAAGAGGTAGCGGCCCACGTAGGGAGGTGATGTTAGTGAGCTGTGTAACACCACCAGCAGGAAGCCAGTCGGCGACTACGCAGGAAGAACCAAGTTTGTTCGCCCCTCACACTTCAAGCGGGTACGTAACGAGTGATCATACTGGTAGATCAGTTATAGTGCTCAGAGATAGTGGAGCAGCCCAGTCCCTGATCGTGAGAAGCTCGTTACCCGAGGGAATAAGTGTGGATGGGAGACAAGAGGTTATCCTGGTTGGGTTTCCTAGGACGCAGTACATCGCCTCCTTAGTGCCGGTACATCTCGACTCGCCTTACTTCAGCGGCACATGTGCATTGGCAGTAGTCGATACCCTCCCTGTAGCTGGGATTGACGTGGTACTAGCCAACGACTTGGTGACAGATTGGAGCATCAATCTTCCCAAGGTCGTGGACGAGTCGGCCGGAACAGCAAGGTCAGAGGTAATAGCAGGCAGTGGTAATATCCAGGTAAAAACAGACCCGGATTTAAACATGTTTAATTTGTCCTCTCACCCGCAGATCGACAGTATTCTAGCAGAGTCTCCTGATTTTTCTCCCGACAAGGAACATGCGGTTACGATGGCAGAGGTAACTGAGAATGAAGAGAGGTCTTGTGTGCAAGCGCCCACGGATACCAAAGAGTCTGGAGCGAAGGCGGATGTGTACTTGCGGTATGGCAAGTTACAGCGTGCATTGAACCAGCCAGAGATTCCCCAGACGTCGGAGGTATGTGAGGTATGTGCGAAGGTTTTAGTGCCCTCTTTGGTCCAAACCAGGCTAATGGATGTAGCCGGCTATGGTCATTACAGGCTCAGGAAGCTTATACCTCGGTTGACCATATGTTTCTTAGCGGTATTTTGTTTAATTCTTATGTGTGTTCTCGGTAAGGACCAGTGTACGAACCGACAGAGGATGGCTCCCTTGAACATCGAGAAGAGGTCCCAGGGATTGGAGACGTGCACAGTGAGTGTTGCAGTCGAAGAAGGAACCTGGAAGGTGATGGTTGATACAGGAGGTACGACATATGATAATATGAGTGACTGTTTCCGACAGGTTGACACCCCCCGCGTGATTGCTGAGCCTGGATTCAGCGTTATGCGGAACGTTGGTCGACCGGACGGTGGCAGAGCAGACATCATCTACGGTGTGCAAGCAGCTCTGTTGGAACTAGGTGTGGGCCTAGTAGGCGAGTGTGTAGTAAGTACTGACTTGCCCACTGTCGCTGTCACTCTGAATTATCAGACCCCTGTATTCCAGGTTCCTGTCTCCCTGAAGGACTACCGGACCGGCACCAGAAATGCCGTCTGTGACCAGCCATCATCGGTGCCACGACATAGGGAAGTGTCGAGTCGCCCTAGATCGGGTCGATATCGATCCTTACTCGAGAGATGTGAGATGATGCCCCTGCTTGACATCGCAGAGGAGGTGCGGAAAATTACGTCAGGCAGGTCATCGCCTGCCATTTTCAAGTTCCCTTTGTGCGAGAGTTCCCCAGTAAAACAGTTCTGTGGACAAGACAACCTCATCACTCCAGTTCATAGTGTACATGAGTCCATTTGGGGTTGTGTCCCCGTACTAATTTGGTTTGTTTCTTTTATAGAACCCCAAACCAAATTCTTTTTGGTGGGGAGGTGTTACGGACCCGAATCCAGCGTCCGAGCACGGAGCAGTGACGACCGCGCCATCTGTGGGTCAGCTCCCAAAACCCCCTCCAAATGGACGACGACACCTGGTGAGGACGAAGAGTACTGGCCACAAGGGCCAGTTTCCAGCCCTGTTCAGCTCACAACACAGCCGCTGCTGACCTCTGGTGAGGTGGTGCTCAGACGACAATGCCATCTATGGAGTGGATACGTCGGGCGTTTGTGTCTGAGCCTGTAAGTGAGGTGCTTTAGTGTGTCCCTGTTATTGATGACGTGTCTGCTTACAGAGTCGACCTGGGACTGCTGTAAGGGAAGTTGAGGGAGTCTACCCAAGGCGGCCGTCCCCATACCAAGTGCTTTGCTACAGCAGCTGTGAGTCGCCTCCCAGAGGAACACTGTGGTGTTACCCTGCCAGTGAAGTGGCAGTTGAAGGATTGTCTTACCCGGGACCGACTGGTGGAGACGATTGACCACTGGGGTATTGTGGACAGGAGAGTGATCTGTGGTATCACACGAGGCTCCTGACAAGGGTGCTACCCTAGTATTGCTCGTGGAGTGGCCTGACCAGCGTTGATGATCCGGAACCTGCCAGCAGTCTGCTGGACTTGTGGTTGACGGCCTCCACGGTGGTGCCCCCAGTGGAACTGTGTTTTGGCTGGCCTGTGGCCGGGGTAGACTCAGCTTTTCGAAGGATTCGTCGAGAGGCCACGAGAGCACCGAGAGCTTGGCACCGAGAGGGTCTAGAGTCTTCAGGAGAAGACGACCGTGTAAATAATTCCCCTGTGCAGTGTTAATACCCCTCCCCCTGTGTAACTTTTTATATATTATTTATTGGTGAAGGTATTAATTATAATCTTAAGTTTTTGCCTTTCTTTCCCTTCCCCTTTTAGTTTACTTGCGTTACTGATCACATCCCTTGAAAGCCACTACTGGCTTGGGGCCGGATACCCTTCCTCTAACGACATCAGAGTAAGAACCCAGTTGCGACCCGAGAGGGCCGTAACATAGCCCCTCTACACAAGGGAGGGAGCAAAGCATTGGCAAAAAATTATAGACCAGTTGCACTAACATCGCACATCATAAAAGTATTTGAGAGAGTGATTAGGAGTCAGGTCACCAATTTCATGGAGACCAATGACCTTCACAACCCAGGCCAACATGGATTTCGAGCTGGAAGATCGTGCCTCTCACAGCTACTTGAGCACTACGACAAAGTCACTGAGGCATTAGAAGAGAAACAGAATGCTGATGTGATATACACGGACTTCGCAAAGGCTTTCGATAAATGTGACCATGGCGTGATAGCACACAAAATGAAGTCAATGGGAATAACCGGTAAAGTAGGACGCTGGATACTCAGTTTTCTGTCAAACAGGACTCAGCGAGTAACTGTCAACCATATAAAATCTAGTCTAAGTGCAGTGAAAAGCTCTGTACCTCAGGGTACAGTCCTTGCACCGATGCTTTTCCTTATTCTCATATCAGATATAGACAAAAATACAAGTCACAGCTTCGTATCATCCTTTGCAGATGACACAAAAATCAGTATGAAAATTTCCTCGGCTGAGGACATTGAAAAACTTCAAGCTGATATTAATAAAGTTTTCGACTGGGCATCAGAAAATAACATGATGTTTAACAGTGATAAATTCCAGGTACTCAGGTACGGAAAAAATGAGGACCTTAAACATAATACAGAGTACAAAACACAATCAAATGTACCCATAGAAGGAAAACAGCATGTAAAGGATTTGGGAATAAAAATGTCTGATGACCTAACGTTTAAGGAGCATAACCAAGCAAATATTGCGACAGCCAGAAAAATGATAGGATGGATTACGAGAACTTTCAAATCCAGGGATCCCATCACAATGGTTGTACTCTTCAAGTCACTTGTGTTGTCCCGTCTTGAGTACAGTTCAGTACTCACTTCCCCCTTCAGAGCAGGAGATATTGCTGAAATAGAGGGAATACAGAGAATATATACGGCACGCATAGATGCAATAAAGAACCTAAATTATTGGGATCGTCTCAAAGCCCTCCAAATGTACTCACTAGAAAGAAGACGAGAGAGATATCAAATAATATACACCTGGAAGATACTGGAGGGCCAAGTACCAAATCTACACAGTAAAATAACAACGTACTGGAGTAAACGTTATGGAAGAAAAGGTAGAATAGAACCAGTGAAAAGCAGAGGTGCCATAGGCACAATCAGAGAGCACTGTATAAACATCAGAGGTCCGCGGTTGTTCAACGTCCTCCCAGCAAGCATAAGGAATATTGCCGGAACAACCGTGGACATTTTCAAGAGGAAACTAGATTTATTCCTCCAAGGAGTGCCGGACCAACCGGGCTGTGGTGGGTATGTGGGCCTGCGGGCCGCTCCAAGCAACAGCCTGGTGGACCAAACTCTCACAAGTCAAGCCTGGCCTCGGGCCGGGCTTGGGGAGTAGAAGAACTCCCAGAACCCCATCAACCAGGTATCAACCAGGTATCAACCAACCTCTGTGTGGTTTAACAGCGTCACCAACACCAACCTCTGTGTGTTATAACAGCGTCACCACCACCAACCTCTGTGTGTTATAACAGCATCATCACCACCAACCTCTGTGTCATATAACAGTGTGACCAACACCAACCTCTGTGTGTTATAACAGCGTCACCACCACCAACCTATGTGTGTTATAATAGCGTCACTACCACCAACCTCTGTGTCTTATAACAGCGTCACAACCACCAATCTCTGTGTGTTATAACACCTTCACCACCACCAACCTCAGTGTGTTGAAGCAGCGTCACCACCCCCAACCTCTGTGTTATAACAACGTCACAATCACCAACCTCTGTGTGTTATAACAGGGTCACCACCACCAATCTCTGTGTTATAACAGCGTCACCACCACCAACCTCTAAGTTATAACAGCGTCACCACCACCATCCTCTGTGTTGTAACATCGTCACCACCACCAACCTCTGTGTGTTATAACATCGTCACAACAACCAACCTCTGTGTGTTATAACAGCGTCACCACAACCAACCTCTCTGTGTTATAACAGCGTCATCTCCACAATCCTCTGTGTGTTATAACAGCGTCACCAACACCAACCTCTTTGTGTTATAACAGCGTCACCACCACCAACCTCTATGTTATAACAGCGTCACCACCACCGAACTCTGTGTGTTATAACAGCATCACCACCATCGAACTCTGTGTGTTATAACAGCGTCACCAACACCAACCTCTGTGTGTTATAACAGAGTTACACCCCCAACGTCTGTGTTATAACAGCGTCACCACCACCAACCTCTATGTGTTATAACTGCGTCACCATCACCAACCCTCTGTGTTTATAACAGTCACCACCACCAACCTCTGTGTGTTATAACAGTCACTACCATCAACCTCTGTGTGTTGTAACATCGTCATCACCACCAACCTATGTGTGTTATAACAGCGTCACCAACACCAAACTCTGTGTGTTATAACAGGGTCACCACCACTAATCCCCTGATTTTATAGCAGTCACCACCACCAACCTCTGTGTGTTATAACAGCGTCACTACCACTAACCTCTGTGTGTTATAACAGTGTCACCACCACCAACCTGTGTGTTATAACCACGTCAGCTCCACCAACCTCTGTGTTTTATAACAGCGTCACCATCACCAACCTCTGTGTTATAACATCGTCACCACAACCAACCCCAGTGTATTATAACAGCGTCAGAACCACCAACCTCTGTGTGTTATAAACGTGTCACCATTACCAACCTCTGTGTGTTATAAGACAGTCACCACCACCAACCTTTGTGTGTTATAACAGGGTCAACACGACCAACCTCTGTGTGTTATAACAGTGTCACCACCACCAACCTCAGTGTGTTATAACAGCGACACCATCACCAACCTTTGTGTGTTATACCAGTGTCACCATCACCAACCTCTGTGTGTTATGACAGCGTCACCACCACCAACCTCTGTGTGTTATAACAGTGTCACCACCACCAACCTCAGTGTGTTATAACAGCGTTACCACCACCAACCCCTGTGTGTTATAACAGCGTCACCTCCACCAACCTCTGTGTGTTATACGAGCGTCACCACCACCAACCTCTGTGTGTTATAACAGCGTCACCACCACCAACCTCTGTGTGTTATAACAGCATCACCACCACCAACCTCTGTGTCTTATAACAGCGTCACCACCACCAACCCCTGTGTGTTATAACAGTGTTAAAACCAACAACCTCTGTGAGTTATAACAGCGTCACCATCACTAACCTCTGTGTGTTATAACCGCGTCACCACCACCAACCTTTGTGTGTTATAAAAGCGTCACCCCCACCAACCTCTGTGCCTTAAAACAGCGTCAACAAACACCAACCTCTGTGTTATAACAGTGTCATTATCAAGAACCTCTGTGTGTTGTAACAGCGTCACCAAACACCAACCTCTGTGTTATAACAGTGTCACCATCAAGAACCTCTGTGTTATAACAGCGTCAACACACCCAACCTCTGTGTCTTATAACAGCGTCACCACCAGCAACCTCTGTGTTATAACAGCGTCACCACCACCATCCGCTGTGTGTTATAACAGTGCCACCACCACCAACCTCTGTGTGATAACAGCGTCACCATCGTCAACCCCTGTGTGTTATAATAGCGTCACTACCACCAACCTCTGTGTCTTATAACAGCGTCACAACCACCAATCTCTGTGTGTTATAACACCTTCACCACCACCAACCTCAGTGTGTTGAAGCAGCGTCACCACCCCCAACCTCGGTGTTATAACAACGTCACAATCACCAACCTCTGTGTATTATAACAGCGTCACCACCACCAACCTCTGTGTTATAACAGCGTCACCACCACCAACCTCTATGTTATAACAGCGACACCACCACCATCCTCTGTGTTGTAACATCGTCACCACCACCAACCTCTGTGTGTTATAACATCGTCACAACAACCAACCTCTGTGTGTTTTAACAGCGTCACCACAACCAACCTCTCTGTGTTATAACAGCGTCATCTCCACCATCCTCTGTGTGTTATAACAGCGTCACCACCACCAACCTCTGTGTGTTATAGCAGCATTACACCCCCAACCTTTGTGTGTTATAACAGCGTCACCACCAGCAACCACTGTGTTATAACAGCATCACCACCACCCAACTCTGTGTGTTATAACAGCGTCACCAACACCAACCTCTGTGTGTTATAACAGCGTTACACACCCAACCTCTGTGTTATAACAGCGTCACCACCACCAACCTCTATGTGTTATAACAGCGTCACCATCACCAACCCTCTTTGTTCATAACAGTCACCACCACCAACCTCTGTGTGTTGTAACATCGTCTTTACCACCAACCTCTGTGTGTTATAACAGCGTCACCACATCCAACCTCTGTGTGTTATACCAACGTCACCACCACCAATCTCTGTGTGTTATAACAGCGTCACCAACACCAACCTCATTGTGTTATAAATGCGTCACCACCACCAACCTCTGTGTTTTAACAGCGTCACCACCACCAACTTCTGTGTTTTAACAGCGTCACCACCACCAACCCCCTGTTTTTATAACAGTCACCACCACCAACCTCTGTGTGTTTTAACAGCGTCACCACCACCAACCCCTGTGGGTTATAACAGCGTATCACCACCAACCTCTGTGTTATAACAGCATCACCACAACCAACCCCAGTGTGTTATAACAGCGTCATAACCACCAACCTCTGTGTGTTATAACAGCGTCATTACCACCAACCTCTGTGTGTTATAACAGCGACACGAACCACCAACCCCCCAGTGTTTATAACAGAGTCTCCACCACCAACCTCTTTGTGGTTTAACAGGGTCACCACCACCAACCTCTGTGTATTAAAACAGAGTCACCACCATCATCCTTTGTGTGTTATTACATCGTCACCACCACCAACCCCGATGTGTAATTACAGCGTCACCATCACCAACCACTGTGTGTTAAAAAGGCGTCACCAGCACCAACCTCTGTGTTATAACAGCATCATCACCACCAACCTCTGTGTCATATAACAGTGTGACCCCCACCAACCTCTGTGTGTTATAACAGCGTCACCACCACCAACCTATGTGTGTTATAACAGCGTCACCAACACCAAACTCGGTGTGTTATAATCAGCGTCACCACCACCAACCTCTGTGTGTTATAACAACGTCACCACCACGAACCTCTGTGTGTTATAACAGGGTCACCACCATCATCCTTTGTGTGTTATTACATCATCACCACCACCAACCCCTTGGTGTAATTACAACGTCACCACCACCAACTACTGTGTGTTATAACAGCGTCACCACCACCAACCTCTGTGTTATAACAGCATCACCACCACCAACCTCTGTGTCATATAATAGTGTGACCACCACCAACCTCTCTGTGTTATAACAACGTCACCACCACCAACTACTGTGTGTTATAACAGCGTCACCACCACCAACCTCTGTGTTATAACAGCATCACCATCACCAACCTCTGTGTCATATAATAGTGTGGCCACCACCAACCTCTGTGTGTTATAACAGCGTCACCACCAACAACCTCTGTGTGTTATAACAGCGTCACCACTACCAACCTCTGTGTGTTATAACAGCGTCACCACCAACAACCCCCAGTGTTTATAACAGAGTCACCACCACCAACCTCTGTGTGGTTTAACAGCGTCACCAACACCAACCTCTGTGTGTTATAACAGCGTCACCACCACCAACCTCTGTGTGTTATAACAGCGTCACCAACCTCTGTGTGTTATAACAAGCTTCACCACTACCAACCCCTATGTGTAATTTCAGCGTCACCACCACCAACCACTGTGTGTTATAACAGCGCCACCACCACCAACCTCTGTGTTATAACAGCATCATCACCACCAACCTGTGTCATATAACAGTGTGACCACCACCTACCTCTGTGTGTTATAAGAGCGTCACCACCACCAACCTATGTGTGTTATAACAGCGTCACCAACACCAAACTCTGTGTGTTATAACAGCGTCACCACTACCAATCCCCTGATTTTATAGCAGTCACCACCACCAACCTCTGTGTGTTATAACAGCGTCACCACCACCAACCTGTGTGTTATAACCACGTCAGCTCCACCAACCTCTGTGTTTTATAACAGCGTCACCATCACCAACCTCTGTGTTATAACATCGTCACCACAACCAACCCCAGTGTATTATAACAGCGTCAAAACCACCAACCTCTGTGTGTTATAACAGTGTCACCATTACCAACCTCAGTGTGTTATAACTGCGTTACCACCACCAACCCCTGTGTGTTATAACAGCGTTAAAACCACCAACCTCTGTGTGTTATAAGAGCGTCACCATCACCAACCTCTGTGTGTTATAAGACCGTCACCACCACCAACCTTTGTGTGTTATAACAGTGTCAAATCCACCAACCTTTGTGTGTTATAACAGGGTCACCACGACCAAACTCTGTGTGTTATCACAGCGACACGATCACCAACCTGTGTGTTATAACAGCGTCAAAACCACCAACCTCTGTGTGTTATAACAGTGTCACCACCACCAACCTCTGTGTGAAATAACAGCGTCACCATCACCAACCTCTGTGTGTTATAACAGTGTCACCACCACCAACCTCTGTGTGTTATAACAGTGTCACCACTACCAACCTCAGTGTGTTATAACAGCGTTACCACCACCAACCCCCAGTGTTTATAACAGAGTCACCACCACCAACCTCTTTGTGGTTTAACAGCGTCACCACCACCAACCTCTGTGTGTTATAACATCGTCACCTCCACTAACCTCTGTGTGTTATAACAGCGTCACCACCACCAACCTTTGTGTTATAACCACGTCAGCTCCACCAACCTCTGTGTTTTAAAACACCGTCACCATCACCAACCTCTGTGTTTTAACAGCGTCACCACAACCAACCCCAGTGTATTATAACAGCGTCAAAACCACCAACCTCTGTGTGTTATAAGAGCGTCACCACCACCAACCTCTGTGTGTTATAACAGCGTCACCACCACCATCCTTTGTTTGTTATAACAGCGTCACCACCACCAACCTCTGTGTCTTATAACAGCGTCACCACCACCAACCCCTGTGTGTTATAACAGTGTTAAAACCAACAACCTCTGTGAGATATAACAGCGTCACCATCACTAACCTCTGTGTGTTATAACAGCGTCACCACCACCAACCTTTGAGTGTTATAAAAGCGTCACCCCAACCAACCTCTGTGCCTTAAACAGCGTCACCAAACACCAACCTCTGTGTTATAACAGTGTCACCATCAAGAACCTCTGTGTTATAACAGCGTCAACACACCCAACCTCTGTGTGTTATAACAGCGTCACCACCACCAACCTCTGTGTTATAACAGCGTCACCACCACCATCCTCTGTGTTGTAACATCGTCACAACGACAAACCTCTGTGTGTTATAACAGCGTCACCAACACTAACCTCTTTGTGTTATAACAGCGTCACCACTAGCAACCTCTGTGCTATAACAGCGTCACCACCACCAACCCACTGTGTTTATAAAAGTCACCACCACCATCCTCTCTGTTATAACAGCGTCACCGCCACCAACCTCTTTGTGGTTTAACACCGTCACCACCACCAACCTCTGTGTGTTATAACAGAGTCACCACCATCATCCTTTGTGTGTTATTACATCGTCACTACCACCAACGCCGATGTGTAATTACAGCGTCCCCACCACCAACCACTGTGTGTCATAACAGCGTCACCACCACCAACCTCTGTGTTATAACAGCATCATCACCACCAACCTCTGTGTCATATATCATTGTGACCACCACCAACCTCTGTGTGTTATAACAGCGTCACCACCACCAACCTATGTGTGTTATAACAGCGTCACCAACACCAAACTCTGTGTGTTATAACATCGTCACCACCACCATCCTCTCTGTTATAACAGCGTCACCACCACCAACCTCTTTGTGGTTTAACACCGTCACCACCACCAACCTCTGTGTGTTATAACAGAGTCACCACCATCATCCTTTGTGTGTTATTACATCGTCACTACCACCAACGCCGATGTGTAATTACAGCGTCCCCACCACCAACCACTGTGTGTCATAACAGCGTCACCACCACCAACCTCTGTGTTATAACAGCATCATCACCACCAACCTCTGTGTCATATATCATTGTGACCACCACCAACCTCTGTGTGTTATAACAGCGTCACCACCACCAACCTATGTGTGTTATAACAGCGTCACCAACACCAAACTCTGTGTGTTATAACAGCGTCACCACCACCAACCTCTGTGTGTTATAACAGCGTCACCACCACGAACCTCTGTGTGTTATAACAGCGTCACCACTATCATCCTTTGTGTGTTATTACATCGTCACCACCACCAACACCTTGGTGTAATTATAGCGTCACCACCACCAACCACTGTGTGATATAACAGCGTCACCACCACCAACCTCTGTGTTATAACAGCGTCACCACCACCAACCTCTGTGTGTTATAACAGCGTCACCAACACTAACCTCTTTGTGTTATAACAGCGTCACCACCACCAACCTCTGTGTGTTTTAACAGTGTCACCACTACCAACCTCTGTGTGTTATAACAGCGTCACCACCACCAACCCCCAGTGTTTATAACAGAGTCACCACCACCAACCTCTGTGTGGTTTAACAGCGTCACCAACACCAACCTCTGTGTGTTATAACAGCGTCACCACCACCAACCTCTGTGTGTTATAACAGCGTCACCAACACCAACCTCTGTGTGTTATAACAGCGTCACCACCACCAACCTCTGTGTGTTATAACAGCGTCACCACCAGGAACCACTGTGTTATAACAGCATCACCACCACCAACCTCTGTGTGTTATAACAGCGTCATCACCACCAACCTCTATGTTTTATAACAGCGTTACCAACACCAACCTCTGTGTGTTATAACAGCGTCACCACCATCAACCTCTGTGTGTTGTAACAGCGTTACCAACACCAACCTCATTGTGTTATAACAGCGTCACCACCACCAACCTCTGTGTGTTATAACAGCGTCACCACCACCATCCTTTGTTTGTTATAACAGCGTCACCACCACCAACCTCTGTGTCTTATAACAGCGTCACCACCACCAACCCCTGTGTGTTATAACAGTGTTAAAACCAACAACCTCTGTGAGATATAACAGCGTCACCATCACTAACCTCTGTGTGTTATAACAGCGTCACCACCACCAACCTTTGAGTGTTATACAAGCGTCACCCCAACCAACCTCTGTGCCTTAAAACAGCGTCACCCAACACCAACCTCTGTGTTATAACAGTGTCATTATCAAGAACCTCTGTGTGTTGTAACAGCGTCACCAAACACCAACCTCTGTGTTATAACAGTGTCACCATCAAGAACCTCTGTGTTATAACAGCGTCAACACACCCAACCTCTGTGTCTTATAACAGCGTCACCACCACCAACCTCTGTGTTATAACAGCGTCACCACCACTATCCCCTGTGTGTTATAGCAGCGTCACCACCCCCAACCTCTGTGTTATAACAACGTTACCATCACCAACCTCTGTGTGTTATAACAGCGTCACCACCACCAACCTCTGTGTTATAACAGCGTCACCACCACCATCCTCTGTGTTGTAACATCGTCACCACCACCAACCTCTGTGTGTTATAACATCGTCACAACGACCAACCTCTGTGTGTTATAACATCGTCACCAACACTAACCTCTTTGTGTTATAACAGCGTCACCACTAGCAACCTCTGTGCTATAACAGCGTCACCACCACCAACCCACTGTGTTTATAACAGTCACCACCACCATCCTCTCTGTTATAACAGCGTCACCACAACCAACCTCTCTGTGTTATAATAGCATTACCACCACCAACTTCTGTGTCTTATAACAGCGTCACCACCACCAACCTCTGTGTGTTATAACAGTGTCACCACCACCAACCTCTGTGTGTTATAACAGCGTCACCACCACCAACCTATGTGTCTTATAACTGCGTAACCAACACCAAACTCAGTGTGTTATAACTGCGTCACCACCACCAACCTCTGTGTGTTATAACAGCGTCACCACCACCAACCTTTGTGTGTTATAACAGCGTCACCACCACCACCAACCTTTGTGTGTTATAGCAGCGTTACACCGCCAACCTCTGTGTTATAACAGCGTCACCACCACCAACCTCTGTGTGTTATAACAGCGTCACCACCACCAACCTCAGTTGTTATAACAGCGTCACCACCACCAACCTCTGTGTGTTATAGCAGCGTTACACCCCCAACCTCTGTGTTATAACAGCGTCACCACCACCAACCTCTGTGTGTTATAACAGCGTCACCAACACCAAGTACTGTGTGTTATAACAGCGTTACCACCACCAACCTCTATGTTTTATAACAGCGTTACACCCCCAACCTCTGTGTTATAACAGCGTCACCACAACCAACCTCTATGTGTTATAACAGCATCACCATCACCAACCCTCTGTGTTTATAACATTCACCACCACCAACCTCTGTGTGTTATAACCGCGGCACCACCATCAACCTCTGAGTGATGTAACATCGTCACCACCACCAACCTCTGTGTGTTATAACAGCGTCACCACATCCAACCCCTGTGTGTTATAACAGCGTCACCACCACCAATCTCTGTGTGTTATAACAGCGTCACCAACACCAACCTCATTGTCTTATAACAGCGTCACCACCAGCAACCTCTGTGTTTTAACAGCGTCACCACCACCAACCCCCTGTGTTTATAACAGTCACCACCACCAACCTCTGTGTGTTTTAACAGCGTCACCACCACCAACCTCTGTGTGTTATAACAGCGTCATTACCACCAACCTCTGTGTGTTATAACAGCGTCACGAACCACCAACCCGCCAGTGTTTATAACAGAGTCTCCACCACCAACCTCTCTGCGGTTTAACAGCGTCACCACCACCAACCTCTGTGTGTTATAACAGAGTCACCACCATCATCCTTTGTGTGTTATTACATCGTCACTACCACCAACGCCGATGTGTAATTACAGCGTCCCCACCACCAACCACTGTGTGTCATAACAGCGTCACCACCACCAACCTCTGTGTTATAACAGCATCATCACCACCAACCTCTGTGTCATATAACAGTGTGACCACCACCAACCTCTGTGTGTTATAACAGCGTCACCACCACCAACCTATGTGTGTTATAACAGCGTCACCAACACCAAACTCTGTGTGTTATAACAGCGTCACCACCACCAACCTCTGTGTGTTATAACAGCGTCACCACCACGAACCTCTGTGTGTTATAACAGCGTCACCACTATCATCCTTTGTGTGTTATTACATCGTCACCACCACCAACACCTTGGTGTAATTACAGCGTCACCACCACCAACAACTGTGTGATATAACAGCGTCACCACCACCAACCTCTGTGTTATAACAGCGTCACCACCACCAACCTCTGTGTGTTATAACAGCGTCACCAACACTAACCTCTTTGTGTTATAACAGCGTCACCACCACCAACCTCTGTGTGTTATAACAGTGTCACCACTACCAACCTCTGTGTGTTATAACAGCGTCACCACCACCAACCCCCAGTGTTTATAACAGAGTCACCACCACCAACCTCTGTGTGGTTTAACAGCGTCACCAACACCAACCTCTGTGTGTTATAACAGCGTCACCACCACCAACCTCTGTGTGTTATAACAGCGTCACCAACACCAACCTCTGTGTGTTATAACAGCGTCACCAACACTAACCTCTGTGTGTTATAACAGCGTCACCACCACCAACCTCTGTGTTATAACAGCGTCACCACCACCAACCTCCATGTATTATAACAGCGACACAACCACCAACCTACCTCTGTGTGTTATAACAGCGTCACCACCAGGAACCACTGTGTTATAACAGCATCACCACCACCAACCTCTGTGTGTTATAACAGCGTCACCAACACCAACCTCTGTGTGTTATAACAGCGTCATCACCACCAACCTCTATGTTTTATAACAGCGTTACCAACACCAACCTCTGTGTGTTATAACAGCGTCACCACCATCAACCTCTGTGTGTTGTAACAGCGTTACCAACACCAACCTCATTGTGTTATAACAGCGTCACCACCAGCAACCTCTGTGTTTTAACAGCGTCACCACCACCAACCCCCTGTGTTTATAACAGTCACCACCACCAACCTCTGTGTGTTTTAACAGCGTCACCACCACCAACCCCTGTGGGTTATAACAGCGTCACCACCACCAACCTCTGTGTGTTATAACAGCGTCACCACAACCAACCCCTGTGTGTTATAACAGCGTAATCACCACCAACTTCTGTGTGTTATAACAGCGTCATTACCACCAACCTCTGTGTGTTATAACAGCGTCAGGAACCACCAACCCCCAGTGTTTTTAACAGAGTCACCACCACCAACCTCTTTGTGGTTTAACAGCGTCACCACCACAAACCTCTATGTGTTATAATAGAGTCACCACCATCATCCTTTGTGTGTTATTACATCGTCACCACCACCAACCCCTATGTGTCATTTCAGCGTCACCACCACCACCACTGTGTGTTATAACAGCGTCACCACCACCAACCTCTGTGTTATAACAGCATCATCACCACCAACCTCTGTGTCATATAACAGTGTGACCACCACCAACCTCTGTGTGTTATAACAGCGTCACCACCACCAACCTATGTGTGTTATAACAGCGTCACCAACACCAAACTCTGTGTGTTATAACAGCGTCACCACCACCAATCCCCTGATTTTATAGCAGTCACCACCACCAACCTCCGTGTGTTATAACAGCGTCACTACCACTAACCTCTGTGTGTTATATCAGCGTCACCGCCACCAACCTCTGTGTGTTATAACAGCGTCACCACCACCAACCTGTGTGTTATAACTACGTCAGCTCCACCAACCTCTGTGATTTATAACCGCGTCACCATCACTAACCTCTGTGTTATAACATCTTCACCACAACTAACCCCAGTGTATTATAACAGCGTCAAAACCACCAACCTCTGTGTGTTATAACAGTGTCACCATTACCAACCACAGTGTGTTATAACTGCGTTACCACCACCAACCCCCTGTGTGTTATAACAGCGTTAAAACCACCAACCTCTGTGTGTTATAACAGCGTCACCATCACCAACCTCTGTGTGTTATAAGACCGTCACCACTACCAACCTTTGTGTGTTATAACAGTGTCAAATCCACCAACCTTTGTGTGTTATAACATGGTCACCACGACCAACCTCTGTGTGTTATAACAGCGACACCATCACCAACCTATGTGTTATAACAGCGTCAAAACCACCAACCTCTGTGTGTTATAACAGTGTCACTATCACCAACCTCTGTGTGTTATAACAGCGTCACCACCACCAACCTCTGTGTGTTATAAAAGTGTCACCACCACCAACCTCAGTGTGTTATAACAGCGTTACCACCACCAACCCTTGTGTGTTATAACAGCGTCACCTCCACCAACCTATGTGTTTTATAACAGCGTCACCATCACCAACCTCTGTGTTATAACAGCGTCACCACAACCAACCCCACTGTATTATAACAGGGTCAAAACCACCAACCTCTGTGTGTTATAAGAGCGTCACCACCACCAACCTCTGTGCGTTATAACAGCGTCACCACCACCAACCTCTGTGTGTTATAACAGCGTCACCACCACCAACCTCTGTGTCTTATAACAGCGTCACCACCACCATCCTCTGTGTGTTATAACAGTGTTAAAACCAACAACCTCTGTGAGTTATAACAGCGTCACCATCACTAACCTCTGTGTGTTATAACAGCGTCACCACCACCAACCTTTGTGTCTTATAAAAGCGTCACCCCCCCCAACCTCTGTGCCTTAAAACAGCGTCACCAAACACCAACCTCTGTGTTATAACAGTGTCATTATCAAGAACCTCTGTGTGTTGTAACAGCGTCACCAAACACCAACCTCTGTGTTATAACAGTGTCACCATCAAGAACCACTGTGTTATAACAGCGTCAACACACCCAACCTCTGTGTGTTATAACAGATTCACCACACCCAACCTCTGCGTTTTAAAATAGCGTTACCACCAGCAACCTCTGTGTTATAACAGTGCCACCACCACCAACCTCTGTGTGATAACAGCGTCACCATCACCACCCCTGTGTGTTATAATAGCGTCACTACCACCAACCTGTGTGTCTTATAACAGCGTCACAACCACCAATCTTTGTGTGTTATAACACCTTCACCACCACCAACCTCAGTGTGTAATAGCAGCGTCACCACCCCCAACCTCTGTGTTATAACAACGTCACAATCACCAACCTCTGTGTGTTATAACAGCGTCACCACCACCAACCTCTGTGTTATAACAGCGTCACAACCACCAACCTCTATGTTATAACAGCGTCACCACCACCATCCTCTGTGTTGTAACATCGTCACCACCACCAACCTCTTTGTGTTATAACATCGTCACAACAACCAACCTCTGTGTGTTATAACAGCGTCACCACAACCCACCTCTCTATGTTATAACAGCGTCATCTCCACCATCCTCTGTGTGTTATAACAGCGTCACCAACACCAACCTCTTTGTGTTATAACAGCGTCACCACTAGCAACCTCTGTGCTATAACAGCGTCACCACCACCAACCCACTGTGTTTATAACAGTCACCACCACCATCCTCTCTTTTATAACAGCGTCACCACCACCATCCTCTGTGTTATAACAGCGTCACCACAACCAACCTCTCTGTGTTATAATAGCATTACCACCACCAACTTCTGTGTCTTATAACAGCGTCACCACCACCAACCTCTGTGTGTTACAACAGTGTCACCACCACCAACCTCTGTGTGTTATAACATCGTCACCACCACCAACCTATGTGTCTTATGACAGCGTAACCAACACCAAACTCAGTGTGTTTTAACAGCGTCACCACCACCAACCTCTGTGTGTTATAACAGCGTCACCACCATCAACCTCTGTGTGTTATAACAGCGTCACCACCACCAACCTCTGTGTGTTATAGCAGCGTTACACCCCAACCTCTGTGTTATAACAGCGTCACCACCACCAACCTCTATGTGTTATAACAGCGTCACCAACACCAACCCTCTGTATTTATAACAGTCACCACCACCAACCTCTGTGTGTTATAACAGCGTCACCACCACCACCCTCTGTGTGTTATAACAGCGTCACCACCACCAACCTCTGTGTGTTATACCTGCGTTACACCCCCAACCTCTGTATTATAACAGCGTCACCACCACCAACCTCTGTGTGTTATAACAGCGTCACCAACACCAACCTCTGTGTATTATAACAGCGTCACCACCACCAACCTCTATGTTTTATAACAGCGTCACAACCACCAACCTCTGTGTGTTATAACATCGTCACCACCAGCAACCACTGTGTTATAACAGTATCACCACCACCGAACTCTGTGTGTTATAACAGCGTCACCAACACCAACCTATGTGTGTTATAACAGCGTTACACCCCCATCCTCTGTGCTATAACAGCGTCACCACCACCAACCTCTATGTGTTATAACAGCGTCACCATCACCATCCCTCTGTGTTTATAACAGTCACCACCACCAACCTCTGTGTGTTATAACAGCGTCACTACCATCATTCTCTGTGTGTTGTAACATCGTTACCACCATAAACCTCTCTGTGTTATAACAGCGTCACCACCACCATCCTATGTGTGTTATAACAGCGTCACCAACATCAAACTCTGTGTGTTATAACAGCGTCACCACCACCAACCTCTGTGTGTTATAACAGCGTCACCACCACGAACCTCTGTGTATTATAACAGCGTCACCACTATCATCCTTTGTGTGTTATTACATCGTCACCACCACCAACCCCTTGGTGTAATTACAGCGTCACCACCACCAACCACTGTGTGTTATAACAGCGTCACCACCACCAACCTCTGTGTTATAATAGCATCACCACTACCAACCTCTTTGTCATAAAACAGTGTGACCACCACCAACCTCTGTGTGTTATAACAGCGTCACCAACACTAACCTCTTTGTGTTATAACAGCGTCACCACCAGCAACCTCAGTGTGTTATAACAACGTCACCCCTACCAACCTCTGTGTGTTATAACAGCGTCACCACCATCAACCTCTGTGTGTTGTAACAGCGTTACCAACACCAACCTCATTGTGTTATAACAGCGTCACAACCAGCAACGTCTGTGTTTTAACAGCGTCACCACCACCATCCCCCTGTGTTTATAACAGTCACCACCACCAACCTCTGTGTGTTTTAACAGCGTCAACACCACCAACCCCTGTGGGTTATAACAGCGTCACCACCACCAACCTCTGTGTGTTATATCAGCTTCACCACAACCAACCCTTGTGTGTTATAACAGCGTCATCACCACTAACCTCTGTGTGTTATAACAGCGTCATTACCACCAACCTATGTGTGTTATAACAGCGTCACGAACCACCAACCTCCAGTGTTTCTAACAGAGTCAACACCACCAACCTCTTTGTGGTTTAACAGCGTCACCACCACCAACCTCTGTGTGTTATAACAGAGTCACCACCATCATCCTTTGTGTGTTATTACATCGTCACCACCACCAACCCCTATGTGTCATTTCAGCGTCACCACCACCAACCACTGTGTGTTATAACAGCGTCACCACCACCAACCTCTGTGTTATAACAGCATCATCACCACCAACCTCTGTGTCATATAACAGTGTGACCACCACCAACCTCTGTGTGTTATAACAGCGTCACCACCACCAACCTATGTGTGTTATAACAGCGTCACCAACACCAAACTCTGTGTGTTATAACAGCCTCACCACCACCAATCTCCTGATTTTATAGCAGTCACCACCACCAACCTCTGTGTGTTATAACAGCGTCACTACCACTAACCTCTGTGTGTTATAACAGCGTCACCGCCACCAACCTCTGTGTGTTATAACAGCGTCACCACCACCAACCTGTGTGTTATAACCACGTCAGCTCCACCAACCTCTGTGTTTTATAACAGCGTCACCATCACCAACCTCTGTGTTATAACATCGTCACCACAACCAACCCCAGTGTATTATAACAGCGTCAAAAGCACCAACCTCTGTGTGTTATAACAGTGTCACCATTACCAACCTCAGTGTGTTATAACTGCGTTACCACCACCAACCCCTGTGTGTTATAACAGCGTTAAAACCACCAACCTCTGTGTGTTATAACAGCGTCACCATCACCAACCTCTGTGTGTTATAAGACCGTCACCATCACCAACCTGTGTGTTATAACAGCGTCAAAACCACCAACCTCTGTGTGTTATAACAGTGTCACCATCACCAACCTCTGTGTGTTATAAGAGCGTCACCACCACCAACCTCTGTGTGTTATAAAAGTGTCACCACCACCAACCTCAGTGTGTTATAACAGCGTTACCACCACCAACCCTTGTGTGTTATAACAGCGTCACCTCCACCAACCTATGTGTTTTATAACAGCGTCACCATCACCAACCTCTGTGTTATAACAGCGTCACCACAACCAACCCCAGTGTATTATAACAGGGTCAAAACCACCAACCTCTGTGTGTTATAAGAGCGTCACCACCACCAACCTCTGTGTGTTATAACAGCGTCACCACCACCAACCTCTGTGTGTTATAACAGCGTCACAACCACCAACCTCTGTGTCTTATAACAGCGTCACCACCACCATCCCCTGTGTGTTATAACAGTGTTAAAACCAACAACCTCTGTGAGTTATAACAGCGTCCCCATCACTAACCTCTGTGTGTTATAACAGCGTCACCATCACCAACCTTTGTGTCTTATAAAAGCGTCACCCCCACCAACCTCTGTGCCTTAAAACAGCGTCACCAAACACCAACCTCTGTGTTATAACAGTGTCATTATCAAGAACCTCTGTGTGTTGTAACAGCGTCACCAAACACTAACCTCTGTGTTATAACAGTGTCACCATCAAGAACCTCTGTGTTATAACAGCGTCAACACACCCAACCTCTGTGTCTTATAACAGCGTAACCACCACCAACCTCTGTGTTATACCAGCGTCACCACCACCATCCCCTGTGTGTTATTACAGTGTCATCACCACGAACTTCTGTGTCATAACAGCGTCACAAACACCAACCTCTGTGTGTTATAACAGATTCACCACACCCAACCTCTGCGTTTTAAAACAGCGTTACCACCAGCAACCTCTGTGTTATAACAGTGCCACCACCACCAACCTCTGTGTGATAACAGCGTCACCATCACCACTCCTGTGTGTTATAATAGCGTCACCATCACCACCCCTGTGTGTTATAATAGCGTCACTACCACCAACCTCTGTGTCTTATAACAGCGTCACAACCACCAATCTCTGTGTTATAACACCATCACCACCACCAACCTCAGTGTGTTATAGCAGCGTCACCACCCCCAACCTCTGTGTTATAACAACGTCACAATCACCAACCTCTGTGTGTTATAACAGCGTCACCACCACCAACCTCTGTGTTATAACAACGTCACCACCACCAACCTCTATGTTATAACAGCGTCACCACCACCATCCTCTGTATTGTAACATCGTCACCACCACCAACCTCTGTGTGTTATAACATCGTCACAACAACCAATCTCTGTGTGTTATAACAGCGTCACCACAACCAACCTCTCTGTGTTATAACAGCCTCATCTCCACCATCCTCTGTGTGTTATAACAGCGTCACCAACACCAACCTCTTTGTGTTATAACAGCGTCACCATTAGCAACCTCTGTGCTATAACAGCGTCAACACCACCAACCCACTCTGTTTATAACAGTCACCACCACCATCCTCTCTGTTATAACATCGTCACCACCACCATCCTCTGTGTTATAACAGCGTCACCGCAACCAACCTCTCTGTGTTATAATAGCATTACCACCACCAACTTCTGTGTCTTATAACAGCGTCACGACCACCAACCTCTGTGTGTTATAACAGTGTCACCACCACCAACCTCTGTGTGTTATAACATTGTCACCACCACCAACCTATGTGTCTTATAACAGCGTAACCAAGACCAAACTCAGTGTGTTATAACAGCGTCACCACCACCAACCTCTGTGTGTTATAACAGCGTCACCACAATCAACCTCTGTGTGTTGTAACAGCGTTACCAACACCAACCTCATTGTGTTATAACAGCGTCACCACCAGCAACCTCTGTGTTTTAACAGCGTCACCACCACCAACCCCCTGTGTTTATAACAGTCACCACCACCAACCTCTGTGTGTTTTAACAGCGTCACCACCACCAACCTCTGTGTGTTATACCTGCGTTACACTCCCAACCTCTGTGTTATAACATCGTCACCACCACCAACCTATATGTCTTATAACAGCGTAACCAACACCAAACTCAGTGTGTTATAACAGCGTCACCACCACCAACCTCTGTGTGTTATAACAGCGTCACCACCATCAACCCCTGTGTGTTATAACAGCGTCACCACTACCAACCTCTGTGTGTTATAGCAGCGTTACACCCCAACCTCTGTGTTATAACAGCGTCACCACCACCAACCTCTATGTGTTATAACAGCGTCACCATCACCAACCCTCTGTATTTATAACAGTCACCACCACCAACCTCTGTGTGTTATAACAGCGTCACCACCACCAACCTCTGTGTGTTATAACAGCGTCACCACCACCAACCTCTGTGTGTTATAACAGCGTCACCACCACCAACCTCTGTGTGTTATACCTGCGTTACACTCCCAACCTCTGTGTTATAACAGCGTCACCACCACCAACCTCTGTGTGTTATAACAGCGTCACCAAGACCAACCTCTGTGTGTTATAACAGCGTCACCACCACCAACCTCTATGTTTTATAACAGCGTCACAACCACCAACCTCTGTGTGTTATAACAGCGTCACCACCAGCAACCACTGTGTTATAACAGCATCACCACCACCGAACTCTGTGTGTTATAACAGCGTCACCAACACCAACCTATGTGTATTATAACAGCGTTACACCCCCATCCTCTGTGTTATAACAGCGTCACCACCACTAACCTCTATGTGTTATAATAGCGTCACCATCAACATCCCTCTGTGTTTATAACAGTCACCACCACCAACCTCTGTGTGTTATAACAGCGTCACTACCATCAACCTCTGTGTGTTGTAACATCGTTACCACCACCAACCTCTGTGTGTTATAACAGCGTCACCACCACCAACCTCTGTGTTATAACAGCATCATCACCACCAACCTCTGTGTCATATAACAGTGTGACCACCACAAACCTCTCTGTGTTATAATAGCGTCACCACCACCAACCTATGTGTGTTATAACAGCGTTACCAAGATCAAACTCTGTGTGTTATAACAGCGTCACCACCACCAACCTCTGTGTGTTATAACAGCGTCACCACCACGAACCTCTGTGTGTTATAACAGCGTCACCACTATCATCCTTTGTGTGTTATTACATCGTCACCACTACCAACCCCTTGGTGTAATTACAGCGTCACCACCACCAACCACTGTGTGTTATAACAGCGTCACCACCACCAACCTCTGTGTTATAACAGCATCACCACTACCAACCTCTGTGTCATATAACAGTGTGACTACCACCAACCTCTGTGTGTTATAACAGCGTCACCAACACTAACCTCTTTGTGTTATAACAGCGTCACCACCAGCAACCTCAGTGTGTTCTAACAGCGTCACCACTACCAACCTCTGTGTGTTATAACAGCGTCACCACCACCAACCCCAGTGTTTATAACAGAGTCACCACCACCAACCTCTGTGTGGTTTAACAGCGTCACCAACAAAAACCTCTGTGTGTTATAACAGCGTCACCACCACCAACCTCTGTGTGTTATAACAGCGTAACCACCACCAACCTCTATGTTTTATAACAGCGTCACAACCACCAACCTCTGTGTGTTATAACAGCGTCACCACCAGCAGCCACTGTGTTATAACAGCATCACCACCCCCAACCTCTGTGTGTTATAACAGCGTCACCAACACCAACCTCTGTGTGTTATAACAGCGTCACCACCACCAACCTCTATGATTTATAACAGCGTCACCAACACCAACCTCATTGTGTTATAACAGCATCACCACCAGCAACCTCTGTGTTTTAACACCGTCACCACCACCAACCCCCTGTGTTTATAACAGTCACCCCCACCAACCTCTGTGTGTTTTAACAGCGTCACCACCACCAACCTCTGTGTGTTTTAACAGCGTCACCACCACCAACCCTTGTGGGTTATAACATCGTCACCACCACCAACCTCTGTGTGTTATAACAGCGTCACCACAACCAACCCCTGTGTGTTATAACAGCGTCATCACCACCAACCTCTGTGTGTTATAACAGCGTCATTACCACCAACCTCTGTGTGTTATATTAGCGTCACGAACCACCAACCCCCAGTGTTTATAACAGAGTCACCACCACCAACCTCTTTGTGGTTTAACAGCGTCACCACCACCAACCTCTGTGTGTTATAACAGAGTCACCACCATCATCCTTTGTGTGTTATTACATCGTCACCACCACCAACCCCTATGTGTAATTTCAGCGTCACCACCACCAACCACTGTGTGTTATAACAGCGTCACCATCACCAACCACTGTGTTATAACAGCATCATCACCACCAACCTCTGTGTCATATAACAGTGTGACCACCACCAACCTCTGTGTGTTATAACAGCGTCACCACCACCAACCTATGTGTGTTATAACAGCGTCACCAACACCAAACTCTGTGTGTTATAACAGCCTCACCACCACCAATCCCCTGATTTTATAGCAGTCACCACCACCAACCTCTGTGTGTTATAACAGCGTCACTACCACTAACCTCTGTGTGTTATAACAGCGTCACCGCCACCAACCTCTGTGTGTTATAACAGCGTCACCAGCACCAACCTGTGTGTTATAACCACGTCAGCTCCACCAACCTCTGTGTTTTATAACAGCGTCACCATCACCAACCTCTGTGTTATAACATCGTCACCACAACCAACCCCAGTGTATTATAACAACGTCAAAACCACCAACCTCTGTGTGTTATGACAGTGTCACCATTACCAACCTCAGTGTGTTATAACTGCGTTACCACCACCAACCCCTGTGTGTTATAACAACGTTAAAACCACCAACCTCTGTGTGTTATAACAGCGTCACCACTATCATCCTTTGTGTGTTATTACATCGTCACCACTACCAACCCCTTGGTGTAATTACAGCGTCACCACCACCAACCACTGTGGGGTATAACAGCGTCACCACCACCAACCTCTGTGTTATAACAGCATCACCACTACCAACCTTTGTGTCATATAACAGTGTGACCACCACCAACCTCTGTGTGTTATAACAGCGTCACCAACACTAACCTCTTTGTGTTATAACAGCGTCACCACCAGCAACCTCAGTGTGTTCTAACAGCGTCACCACTACCAACCTCTGTGTGTTATAACAGCGTCACCACCACCAACCCCCAGTGTTTATAACAGAGTCACCACCACCAACCTCTGTGTGGTTTAACAGCGTCACCAACAAAAACCTCTGTGTGTTATAACAGCGTCACCACCACCAACCTCTGTGTGTTATAACAGCGTAACCACCACCAACCTCTATGTTTTATAACAGCGTCACAACCACCAACCTCTGTGTGTTATAACAGCGTCACCACCAGCAGCCACTGTGTTATAACAGCATCACCACCACCAACCTCTGTGTGTTATAACAGCGTCACCAACACCAACCTCTGTGTGTTATAACAGCGTCACCACCACCAACCTCTATGTTTTATAACAGCGTCACCAACACCAACCTCTGTGTGTTATAACAGCGTCACCACCATCAACCTCTGTGTGTTGTAACAGCGTCAGCAACACCAACCTCATTGTGTTATAACAGCGTCACCACCAGCAACCTCTGTGTTTTAACAGCGTCACCACCACCAACCCCCTGTGTTTATAACAGTCACCAACACCAACCTCTGTGTGTTTTAACAGCGTCACCACCACCAACCCCTGTGGGTTATAACATCGTCACCACCACCAACCTCTGTGTGTTATAACAGCGTCACCACAACCAACCCCTGTGTGTTATAACAGCGTAATCACCACCAACCTCTTTGTGTTATAACATCGTCATTACCACCAACCTCTGTGTGTTATAACAGCGTCACGAACCACCAACCCCCAGTGTTTATAACAGAGTCACCACCACCAACCTCTTTGTGGTTTAACAGCGTCACCACCACCAACCTCTGTGTGTTATAACAGAGTCACCACCATCATCCTTTGTGTGTTATTACATCGTCACCACCACCAACCCCTATGTGTAATTTCAGCGTCACCACCACCAACCACTGTGTGTTATAACAGCGTCACCACCACCAACCTCTGTGTTATAACAGCATCATCACCACCAACCTCTGTGTCATATAACAGTGTGACCACCACCAACCTCTGTGTGTTATAACAGCGTCACCACCACCAACCTATGTGTGTTATAACAGCGTCACCAACACCAAACTCTGTGTGTTATAACAGCCTCACCACCACCAATCCCCTGATTTTATAGCAGTCACCACCACCAACCTCTGTGTGTTATAACAGCGTCACTACCACTAACCTCTGTGTGTTATAACAGCGTCACCGCCACCAACCTCTGTGTGTTATAACAGCGTAACCACCACCAACCTGTGTGTTATAACCACGTCAGCTCCACCAACCTCTGTGTTTTATAACAGCGTCACCATCACCAACCTCTGTGTTATAACATCGTCACCACAACCAACCCCAGTGTATTATAACAGCGTCAAAATCACCAACCTCTGTGTGTTATAACAGTGTCACCATTACCAACCTCAGTGTGTTATAACTGCGTTACCACCACCAACCCCTGTGTGTTATAACAGCGTTAAAACCACCAACCTCTGTGTGTTATAACAGCGTCACCATCACCAACCTCTGTGTGTTATAAGACCGTCACCATCACCAATCTGTGTGTTATAACAGCGTCAAAACCACCAACCTCTGTGTGTTATAACAGTGTCACCATCATCAACCTCTGTGTGTTATAAGAGCGTCACCACCACCAACCTCTGTGTGTTATAAAAGTGTCACCACCACCAACCTCAGTGTGTTATAACAGCGTTACCACCACCAACCCTTGTGTGTTATAACAGCGTCACCTCCACCAACCTATGTGTTTTATAACAGCGTCACCATCACCAACCTCTGTGTTATAACAGCGTCACTTTAACCAACCCCAGTGTATTATAACAGGGTCAAAACCACCAACCTCTGTGTGTTATAAGAGCGTCACCACCACCAACCTCTGTGTGTTATAACAGCGTCACCACCACCAACCTCTGTGTGTTATAACAGCGTCACAACCACCAACCTCTGTGTCTTATAACAGCGTCACCACCACCATCCCCTGTGTGTTATAACAGTGTTAAAACCAACAACCTCTGTGAGTTATAACAGCGTCCCCATCACTAACCTCTGTGTGTTTTAACAGCGTCACCATCACCAACCTTTGTGTCTAATAAAAGCGTCACCCCCACCAACCTCTGTGCCTTAAAACAGCGTCACCAAACACCAACCTCTGTGTTATAACAGTGTCATTATCAAGAACCTCTGTGTGTTGTAACAGCGTCACCAAACACCAACCTCTGTGTTATAACAGTGTCACCATCAAGAACCTCTGTGTTATAACAGCGTCAACACACCCAACCTCTGTGTCTTATAACAGCGTCACCACCACCAACCTCTGTGTTATACCAGCGTCACCACCACCATCCCCTGTGTGTTATAACAGTGTCATCACCACGAACCTCTGTGTCATAACAGCGTCACAAACACCAACCTCTGTGTGTTATTACAGATTAAAGACACCCAACCTCTGCGTTTTAAAACAGCGTTACCACCAGCAACCTCTGTGTTACAACAGTGCCACCACCACCAACCTCTGTGTGATAACAGCGTCACCATCACCACCCCTGTGTGTTATAATAGCGTCACCATCACCACCCCTGTGTGTTATAATAGCGTCACTACCACCAACCTCTGTGTCTTATAACAGCGTCACAACCACCAATCTCTGTGTTTTAACACCATCACCACCACCAACCTCAGTGTGGTATAGCAGCGTCACCACCCCCAACCTCTGTGTTATAACAACGTCACAATCACCAACCTCTGTGTGTTATAACAGCGTCACCACCACCAACCTCTGTGTTATAACAGCGTCACCACCACCAACCTCTATGTTATAACAGCGTCACCACCACCATCCTCTGTGTTGTAACATCGTCACCACCACCAACCTCTGTGTGTTATAACATCGTCACAACAACCAATCTCTGTGTGTTATAACAGCGTCACCACAACCAACCTCTCTGTGTTATAACAGCGTCATCTCCACCATCCTCTGTGTGTTATAACAGCGTCACCAACACCAACCTCTTTGTGTTATAACAGCGTCACCATTAGCAACCTCTGTGCTAAAAATGCGTCAACACCACCAACCCACTCTGTTTATAACAGTCACCACCACCATCCTCTCTGCTATAACATCGTCACCACCACCATCCTCTGTGTTAGAACAGCGTCTCCGCAACCAACCTCTTTGTGTTATAATAGCATTACCACCACCAACTTCCGTGTCTTATAACAGCGTCACCACCACCAACCTTGTTGGATATTTCCAACATCGAATACAACATTGTTGTATTCTCATTACTTATTACTAACCATATTAATATTGTAGTAAGTAAAATTAACAACTCGTAGAATTCTCCTGTACTAATAATTCATCTGTGCATTAGGCTAGAATTCTCACGTCATCTAACGCTAGTATTGCGTCAGATTTCTTCACAGTAAAACACATTATATACAATTTGTGTGAGAATTAAATACGATTCTCCATAATTAAAGCATTCTGTATGACAACTGATTGCAGACGAATTGTTCTCTAACTAAAAGCCGAATAGAGCGTTAGAATTATACCGTCTACCTCGCGATAGTGTTAACGTCATCAATGAATGCTATGGGGAGACATTAATTCCTCTCCCTTGTATCTTTACTATTCTTAAATAGTTAAATAATAATATTTCGTTCCTCTAAATAATAAACCCGTCCAGTCTTTAGAGTTTCAAGCGCGAATGCGAGAAATATTAATGTTCATGCCAATAATTTGTGTAATGAACGTCGACTCGGCGTGGGGGGAGGGACGCGACGCCATGCTCAGTCGGTGACGGTGTCGGGAAGCGGACACGTGCAAGGCCAGAAGGAGGCAAAGCCACGCTTACCGTACTCACAAAAGACGCCATTGTCCAGTAAATAGGACACGTGTGTCTATCTACAGATGAAAGCCGCCACTGTGAGGCGTGAACGACCTTGCAGATAATATCTTCAACTAGTGCTGGTGTTAAATAAGGGACCCCTAGACTTGGTTCCTGACGACACGTGATCAGCCAACTTGAAACGCATCAATCCAGGATAGGTTCGCCGGAGCCTGGGATGCAAAATTACGGCAATCTTAATACTTACACAGTGCCCACAGCTAAGTACCTTTTATTTGATGCATCATTTACAGGTTTAATAATAGCGGGGTGATTGCGCGTCACGCGGCACGACAACACCTAATAACAGGTGATTAGAATTCTATCTGTAGATATTAATAATCTTGAATATGAATTGAGTAGTTAAATCAATTGCTACTGGTAGTTATTTATTTTGCAGCTCGAGAGACGAATTCCTCATGCTGTCTTCTCCATGTTAACCGTGTCAGACGTCGGTGTACCAGACTTGGAGATTAAGAGGACTGCCAGGGTTATCTAAAGGAATCTATTACCAGCTAAGGCTTATTTCTTTTACTCATAACATTGCAATTTGATACATTCAGAATGTTTTCAACATAATGTGTGATTTACTGTAATTCATTATTATGCTCATATTCATGTTCTTCTTTGTATGAATAATATTATATTCTACATTAATTATAGGATTAGATTATTATTAATAGAATTAGTGAACGAACCACACTGATTCCTGGACGTACTGACCTCCAGTAATAACCCCCCAATGTAGGTGTTTGAGGTTTGGTTTTAATAATACAGCCCATTAATTATTCTTATGATCATACTTTCTAGTCATATCCATAGTCACTGGTTTTCTCTAGAATTTTATCTAATGATCTGAAATTCTCAGTTTCCCTCTTTACTTTAAAAGCGGGTGGTCCTTCGTAATTTAATTTACTACTTTAATTATTATTTAATCTGAATCAAACCCAAATATCCCACATTATGGTCCTTTTCGAACCGGATAGGCATTAAATTTATAATTAAAATATTAACCATTAATAACTAATCCTTGTGTGATAGAAGCTAGACTAACTATTTAATTACTTGTGTCAACTAACAGTGTAACACATCAGTTAGTCTAGATCACACTAACATAGCTACCTCATACGTAGCTTTAGTGGGTCATAGCCAATTACCCACAACATTTAGACCTACACTTCATACTGAAGTAGAACCCTTAGGTCACCAAGAGCAACAGCTCATAACCTTATATTAATCACTAACACCAATTAAGTGTTAACCATTTAGGCTATACCAATGTTTCAATATATGGCTGTCAGCAGACTGTCCATTATAGCCTGAATTCATGTTATAATTACTGATTCATTCAAGTCAGTGGATCATTAACATTTAGGGATCCAGTATACTAATATAAATTACTGATCTCATACTAGTTAATCATTACTAACCCTGATAATATTTTATTCCACAATTAGGAGTACATTCAGGAGTTAGATAATATTTACGGCAGTAGAATACTTGCCAAACACAATTAATTCTTTTGTGTTCATTTAATTTCTTATACACATAATTACACAAGTGTATATTATATAAAATACAAAAAAACAAAAACACAGCACAATTATTTGCACATTATTGCACCATAATATAATCTTTGCCAACCTTCATTAGGTAGCAATTTAGGCTGTGATTGTGTTGAATCTGGCACAAGCACAGACTAAATATAGTAGTAGTTTCTCAAGTAGAAATTCTCACGACTAGGCTTGAGCTAGTTAGTGACATATTATTCTTTTGTGCTGACCCTATCAAGGGTGGGATTAACCATTTATTGTGTAATTATTTTATTGCATATTTCTATGTATGTCTTTGAGTGTTACTGTAAGTCCACTACCCATCCGAGGCTGATTTAGAAGAGCTAAGCTGAGGAACACCTGTAGTGAGACCAAGGTACCACTCAAATCTTATTTGCTTATTATTAGGTAGGTAGCTAACCTCTAAATGAGGTAAATTACAACCAGCCTCAAGAAATATCAGGCTGTCAATACTTATACCTGCTCTACATCAAGGAGCAGACAACATAGCTATACCACTAGCTACATAAGCCCTATCAGGCTCAATTTACCACAAGAATGGATCCTTTAGAAAGGAACGCAAGATTCTTGAGAGCTCTTCAAGGTCCTTTAGGAAAACTGCTTGTGAAATGTCATTTCTGTGTTGAAACTGACCCAGGTGACGTCTACAGACTAGCAAGTTCCATAAGGATCGCCAGCCAAAAATATGACTACATCAAGACTGTAATCGAGACCCACAGGAATTTACTCCAAGCCGGTCATACTGTCTCAGACCACTTACGTCTAACAGAATCTGATCTCGATAACTATGAACATTTTGTTCAAACCAGTTTAGACCGATATAAGGAGGTGCTTGCGAAGCAAGATATTCCCGAGTGGGTGGATCAGATCATTAATAGACCTGTATCCAAGCTAACACTCAGCTCAGATGAAATACTTGAGCTAAATCAAGACGAGGAGAATCCTCTAATCAATGCTGATCACTATACAGGATCAACAACTGAAGATCAACCTTCATTTTCTAACCTTTCATCTAATACAGCTTCATGTGATGATTTGTTTACAGAGTCTGATCAAATTTCAGACCACACTTCTCAATGTTCCTTGGATTCTATAAGTGCGATACATAATGCTACTGAATTAACTAGCTTATCACCAGAACCCAGAGAAACAAGTGAAGCTGCAGATGAAACAAGTGAAGCTGCAATGATCAGTGAATCTGAACCAGAAAATGATAAAGCTAATGCTGCAGCAGCAGCCGAAGCTGTAATCAAAGCTGAGGCTAAACAAGAAGCCTTAAGCAACACAAGTAATGGTCACAATCGCTCACAACAGCCTTCTAAAGTAAGTGCTGACAATGAGAAGACTATTATAAACCTTGTGCACCAATTATTAGATTTATCTTCACCAGAACAATCAGTTGACTCTTTACAAGCTTTTAGTTTTCAGCTTGAGTCACTGATAAATTCTTTCAGTAAAGAGGTGGATCACCCAACTACTGAGTGGATGACTAAAATTATCATCCAAAGAAAATTGTCTGGTGACACACTTAATAAACTATATGTATGCCAGAATGGTAATACCCTGTCAATGCAGGATATATTTACAGGTTTGCGTAATATGAGCAATCATACAGCAGACCAAGCAATTAATGCTAAATCTGAATGCACCAAAACTGTACCTACATCAGTTTCCTTGCCTGAAACTCCTAAAGTGACACTGTCACTAGGTAACCAAGGTACTAATACTCAATGTAACAACAATCAGTTAAATACTGATTCATCAGTGAGGCCTAAGAGTCCCACAGGTGCTCCTAAGAGACCTAATAGTCCAAAGAGCACTGCTAATAACTCCACAGGTGCTCCTAAGAGACCTAATAGTCCAAAGAGCACTCCCAAGAGCCTGTTAATGGTTCCCCAGAGTACACCAAGTACTCACAAGAGAATAAATAACAAGCAAATGCAAGCAGCAAAACCATCACCACCTGCTAATACTGCTTTACCTAAACCGGTAACACCTAAACGAACTGTAGGATGGGGAATGTGCTTGTTTTGCAATCAAAAACATTCCCTGTACAAATGTACTAATTATCCTAATAGAGACACAAGAGTCAGACGACTCAAACATTTACACAAATGTACTAGGTGTCTCAAACCACATAATGTTAACAGCTGTGACACCCCACTGAACACCTGCAACAGGTGTAGAAGGGGCAAGCATCATGCTGCACTGTGCAAATTAGTTAGGACTAATTATGTCAATCCTAGAATAGGACGTAGAGAATCTACACCAGTACAGTGCTGCAAGGTGCGAGATGTGTACAGCGTAACTTCCCAAGCATCTCAAGTGGATGCTGCTCTGCCTACTGCCCAACTTCAAGTGAAGAACAGAGGAACCAAGATCACCATACGTGGATTATTTGATCAAGGTTCCCAGAGAACTTTCATTACTCAAAGGGCAGCAGAGGCACTTAATTTACAACCAATAGGACAGGTAAAATTAAACTTGTCAGGGTCCATGATAAATCGAGGAACCCATGAATACACAGTAGTTCAACCGCTTGTACGACTAGGTAGTCAAGCCAAGGCTGTCCAAGCCATTGTTGTAGATCAAATACCTTTAGACTTAAATATTAAGGGTCTGGGTTACACAGCCCACTTCCTGCAGGAACGTGAAATTAATTTGGCTGACAACAAATTAATGTCTGACCGCCTTAATAATGTAGATGTACTAGTAGGAGCCGACTACTATTACCAGTTCATAACTGGACATGTTAAACGATTGGGAATGAATATGCTCCAATCTGCAGGAGGCTACTTACTTACTGGTAAAGTTCTGAATGTGAACAAGCCTAAACCTGCTAACAATAATAAATTAGTCAGCAGTAAGTCAATTCTCCAGCAACAAGCTAAAAGGAGAAACGCAGCTGAATAATAAACTCAGATTGAATGTGGTACAATTGATACTCGCCGAGATGTTTCATAGCTCTCAGTGAAAACCAATGGTCTGTACTCAAACAAGTACAAGTCACCGCGACCAAACCATTGAACAAACTTGCACACTTACTAATAGGTAAGTGAATTGTCAGAGAACTAATATGTTTAATGCATTACCGTTAAACATTAGCATTGTTAATTAACATGCTTCATGAGCTTAACATAGCTCACCTTAGAATTAACGTAATAATATGAGTGCTCGTTCACCATGCGCACGAGCTTAATATTGCTCGCCATGATAACTGAATGACAAAGCTCCACCTCGTTAATTCGAGTTCACTGAACTCACCCTGTTAACTGTTAACGAGCTCCATGTAGCTCACCCTGTCAGCACTGCTGACGAGATCACTGTATCTCACCCTGTCAACACTGTTGACGAGTTCACTGAACTCACCCTGTTAACTGTTAACGAGCTCAATGCAGCTCAACCTGTCAGCACTGCTGACGAGCTCAATGTAGCTCACCCTGTCAACACTGTTGACGAGTTCACTGCAACTCACCCTGTTAGCACTAGCTAACGAGCTCACTGTAGCTCACCCTGTCAACACTGTTGACGAGCTCACTGCAGCTCACCCTGTCAACACTGCTGACGAGCTCACTGCAGCTCAACCTGTCAACACTGTTGACGAGTTCCATGTAACTCACCCTGTTAGCACTGCTAACGAGCTCACTGTAGCTCACCCTGTCAGCACTGCTGACGAGCTCACTGCAGCTCACCCTGTCAACACTGTTGACGAGTTCCATGTAACTCACCCTGTTAGCACTGCTAACGAGCTCACTGTAGCTCACCCTGTCAGCACTGCTGACGAGCTCACTGCAGCTCACCCTGTCAACACTGTTGACGAGTTCCATGTAACTCACCCTGTTAGCACTGCTAACGAGCTCACTGTAGCTCACCCTGTCAGCACTGCTGACGAACTCACTGCAGCTCACCCTGTCAACACTGTTGACGAGTTCCCTGTAACTCACCCTGTCAGCAATGCTGACGAGCTCACTGTAGCTCACCATGTTCAAGAGTTTAATATAACTCGACCTGTTAATGAGCTCAATACTGCTCACCATGTTAATTTGTGTACATTTTTGCTCACGTTTAGCTTAGTCCCTTACTTAGGTAGGTTAGAAATTCAAACCATTTATTTAGGTAGGCTTAGGGACTTTAGTAGTGTCAACTGAGTACTAGCCTAATCTGTACTCACCATTAATTACAGTTGACTATACTTATAGAGACTGATTTAATAAACTCAATTTCATGTAAAGGTGATTTCGGATTAACAAGTTTACAGTGTCAAGCCTATGAGCTGCCATTTAATTAGCTCATAAGTCAGAATGACTAGGCTACTAATCTCACTGTCGACTCAGAATTTTCCTTGATTTTAATGAATAAACTTTTCAGTTCTCTACTTTCTATTATTTAGCTAGTTAGCAAATTATTTGTACCATCAGTCAGCATGACTACTGCACGGCAGTGCACATTTAATTCAATTTCCTCATTTGAATTTGAGGTGATCGTGATGCTGCGCGATGTTATTGTCTAGTAACTCAATAGTTACAAGTCACAGCGACCCTAGACAGTGACCTTACTGTAGTGTCATAGTCTCCTTGATCTTAAATGACTAATAACACTTTACTGTATAATCATACAATAGTGTTATCAGTTCTTAGGAACTTATTCTGAGTTTACCTACGATTCAGCAGCTACGTAATACACCATTACATGTCACTGCGACCCTAGTTGTTGAGTTTATTGTGAGCTTTAGAGTGTTCCTGATTACCGATAACTTAATCATTTAATGTTTCAATATTTCATGCATGTTTCCACTAAGGGAAACTGCAAGCCTATTACAACTCTGAATAAGAGTAATTTCCTTCACTTCCCACTGAGATAACTGTGATGATACTACGATGTGATATCACGTAACGAAACATTACACGTCACTATGACCCAAGATATCGCATCACCGTAGATTCTGTTAGTTTAAATTGGGAGAGTTAAATTTATAAATATTGTGTAGGCTACAAACATGTTTCATTTGACATGTAAATAGCAAGACTCAAGTTCTTGTAAGTCCTTGATAAATCCGGGACGTTCGTTATGTGTGTACTAACATACTAACATACTAATGTATTAATCTTAATATCACTTCGGGATAGGTCAGTACAACACAGTACACTGCGACCCTGGGAATCCCCCCCCGGAGTTATGTTGGATATTTCCAACATCGAATACAACATTGTTGTATTCTCATTACTTATTACTAACCATATTAATATTGTAGTAAGTAAAATTAACAACTCGTAGAATTCTCCTGTACTAATAATTCATCTGTGCATTAGGCTAGAATTCTCACGTCATCTAACGCTAGTATTGCGTCAGATTTCTTCACAGTAAAACACATTATATACAATTTGTGTGAGAATTAAATACGATTCTCCATAATTAAAGCATTCTGTATGACAACTGATTGCAGACGAATTGTTCTCTAACTAAAAGCCGAATAGAGCGTTAGAATTATACCGTCTACCTCGCGATAGTGTTAACGTCATCAATGAATGCTATGGGGAGACATTAATTCCTCTCCCTTGTATCTTTACTATTCTTAAATAGTTAAATAATAATATTTCGTTCCTCTAAATAATAAACCCGTCCAGTCTTTAGAGTTTCAAGCGCGAATGCGAGAAATATTAATGTTCATGCCAATAATTTGTGTAATGAACGTCGACTCGGCGTGGGGGGAGGGACGCGACGCCATGCTCAGTCGGTGACGGTGTCGGGAAGCGGACACGTGCAAGGCCAGAAGGAGGCAAAGCCACGCTTACCGTACTCACAAAAGACGCCATTGTCCAGTAAATAGGACACGTGTGTCTATCTACAGATGAAAGCCGCCACTGTGAGGCGTGAACGACCTTGCAGATAATATCTTCAACTAGTGCTGGTGTTAAATAAGGGACCCCTAGACTTGGTTCCTGACGACACGTGATCAGCCAACTTGAAACGCATCAATCCAGGATAGGTTCGCCGGAGCCTGGGATGCAAAATCTTAATACTTACACAGTGCCCACAGCTAAGTACCTTTTATTTGATGCATCATTTACAGGTTTAATAATAGCGGGGTGATTGCGCGTCACGCGGCACGACAACACCTAATAACAGGTGATTAGAATTCTATCTGTAGATATTAATAATCTTGAATATGAATTGAGTAGTTAAATCAATTGCTACTGGTAGTTATTTATTTTGCAGCTCGAGAGACGAATTCCTCATGCTGTCTTCTCCATGTTAACCGTGTCAGACGTCGGTGTACCAGACTTGGAGATTAAGAGGACTGCCAGGGTTATCTAAAGGAATCTATTACCAGCTAAGGCTTATTTCTTTTACTCATAACATTGCAATTTGATACATTCAGAATGTTTTCAACATAATGTGTGATTTACTGTAATTCATTATTATGCTCATATTCATGTTCTTCTTTGTATGAATAATATTATATTCTACATTAATTATAGGATTAGATTATTATTAATAGAATTAGTGAACGAACCACACTGATTCCTGGACGTACTGACCTCCAGTAATAACCCCCCAATGTAGGTGTTTGAGGTTTGGTTTTAATAATACAGCCCATTAATTATTCTTATGATCATACTTTCTAGTCATATCCATAGTCACTGGTTTTCTCTAGAATTTTATCTAATGATCTGAAATTCTCAGTTTCCCTCTTTACTTTAAAAGCGGGTGGTCCTTCGTAATTTAATTTACTACTTTAATTATTATTTAATCTGAATCAAACCCAAATATCCCACAAACCTCTGTGTGTTGTAACATCGTTACCACCACCAACCTCTGTGTGTTATAACAGCGTCACCACCACCAACCTATGTGTTATAACAGCATCATCACCACCAACCTCTGTGTCATATAACAGTGTGACCACCACAAACCTCTCTGTGTTATAACAGCGTCACCACCACCAACCTATGTGTGTTATAACAGCGTTACCAACATCAAACTCTGTGTGTTATAACAGCGTCACCACCACCAACCTCTGTGTGTTATAACAGCGTCACCACCACGAACCTCTGTGTGTTATAACAGCGTCACCACTATCATCCTTTGTGTGTTATTACATCGTCACCACTACCAACCCCTTGGTGTAATTACAGCGTCACCACCACCAACCACTGTGTGTTATAACAGCGTCACCACCACCAACCTCTGTGTTATAACAGCATCACCACTACCAACCTCTGTGTCATATAACAGTGTGACCACCACCAACCTCTGAGTGTTATAACAGCGTCACCAACACTAACCTCTTTGTGTTATAACAGCGTCACCACCAGCAACCTCAGTGTGTTCTAACAGCGTCACCACTACCAACCTCTGTGTGTTATAACAGCGTCACCACCACCAACCCCCAGTGTTTATAACAGAGTCACCACCACCAACCTCTGTGTTGTTTAACAGCGTCACCAACAAAAACCTCTGTGTGTTATAACAGCGTCACCACCACCAACCTCTGTGTGTTATAAGAGCGTAACCACCACCAACCTCTATGTTTAATAACAGCGTCACAACCACCAACCTCTGTGTGTTATAACAGCGTCACCACCAGCAGCCACTGTGTTATAACAGCATCACCACCACCATCCTCTGTGTGTTATAACAGCGTCACCAACACCAACCTCTGTGTGTTATAACAGCGTCACCACCACCAACCTCTATGTTTTATAACAGCGTCACCAACACCAACCTCTGTGTGTTATAACAGCGTCACCACCATCAACCTCTGTGTGTTGTAACAGCGTCACCAACACCAACCTCATTGTGTTATAACAGCGTCACCACCAGCAACCTCTGTGTTTTAACAGCGTCACCACCACCAACTCCCTGTGTTTATAACAGTCACCACCACCAACCTCTGTGTGTTTTAACAGCGTCACCACCACCAACCCCTGTGGGTTATAACATCGTCACCACCACCAACCCCTGTGTGTTATAACAGCGTCACCACAACCAACCCCTGTGTGTTATAACAGCGTCATCACCACCAACCTCTGTGTGTTATAACAGCGTCATTACCACCAACCTCTGTGTGTTATAACAGCGTCACGAACCACCAACCCCCAATGTTTATAACAGAGTTACCACCACCAACCTCTTTGTGGTTTAACAGCGTCACCACCACCAACCTCTGTGTGTTATAACAGAGTCACCACCATCATCCTTTGTGTGTTATTACATCGTCACCACCACCAACCCCTATGTGTAATTTCAGCGTCACCACCACCAACCACTGTGTGTTATAACAGCGTCACCACCACCAACCTCTGTGTTATAACAGCATCATCACCACCAACCTCTGTGTCATATAACAGTGTGACCACCACCAACCTCTGTGTGTTATAACAGCGTCCCCACCACCAACCAATGTGTGTTATAACAATGTCACCAACATCAAACTCTGTGTGTTATAACAGCGTCACCACCACCAATCCCCTGATTTTATAGCAGTCACCATCACCAACCTCTGTGTGTTATAACAGCGTCACTACCACTAACCTCTGTGTGTTATAACAGCGTCACCGCCACCAACCTCTGTGTGTTATAACAGCGTCACCACCACCAACCTGTGTGTTATAACAGTGTCACCATTACCCACCTCAGAGTGTTATAACTGCGTTACCACCACCAACCCCTGTGTGTTATAACAGCGTTGAAACCACCAACCTCTGTGTGTTATAACAGCGTCACCATCACCAACCTCTGTGTGTTATAAGACCGTCACCACCACCAACCTTTGTGTGTTATAACAGTGTCAAACCCACCAACCTTTGTGTGTTATAACAGGGTCACCACGACCAACCTCTGTGTGTTATTACAGCGACACCATCACCAACCTGTGTGTTATAACAGCGTCAAAACCACCAATATCTGTGTGTTATAACAGCGTCACCATCATCAACTTCTGTGTGTTACAACAGCGTCACCACCACCAACCTCTGTGTGTTATAGCAGCGTTACCACCACCAACCTCTGTGTGTTATAACAGCGTCACCTCCACTAACCTCTGTGTGTTATAACAGCGGCATCTCCACTAACCTCTGTGTGTTATAACCACGTCAGCTCCACCAACCTCTGTGTTTTATAACAGCGTCACCATCACCAACCTCTGTGTTATAACAGCGTCACCGCAACCAACCCTAGTGTATTATAACAGCGTCAAAACCACCAACCTCTGTGTGTTATAAGAGCGTCACCACCACCAACCTCTGTGTGTTATAACAGCGTCACCACCACCAACCTCTGTGTGTTATAACAGCGTCACCACCACCAACCTGTGTCTTATAACAGCGTCACCACCACCAACCCCTGTGTGTTATAACAGTGTTAAAACCAACAACCTCTGTGAGTTATAACAGCGTCACCATCACTAACCTCTGTGTGTTATAACAGCGTCACCACCACCAACCTCTGTGTGTTATAAGAGCGTAACCACCACCAACCTCTATGTTTTATAACAGCGTCACAACCACCAACCTCTGTGTGTTATAACAGCGTCACCACCAGCAGCCACTGTGTTATAACAGCATCACCACCACCAACCTCTGTGTGTTATAACAGCGTCACCAACACCAACCTCTGTGTGTTATAACAGCGTCACCACCACCAACCTCTATGTTTTATAACAGCGTCACCAACACCAACCTCTGTGTGTTATAACAGCGTCACCACCATCAACCTCTGTGTGTTGTAACAGCGTCACCAACACCAACCTCATTGTGTTATAACAGCGTCACCACCAGCAACCTCTGTGTTTTAACAGCGTCACCACCACCAACTCCCTGTGTTTATAACAGTCACCACCACCAACCTCTGTGTGTTTTAACAGCGTCACCACCACCAACCCCTGTGGGTTATAACATCGTCACCACCACCAACCCCTGTGTGTTATAACAGCGTCACCACAACCAACCCCTGTGTGTTATAACAGCGTCATCACCACCAACCTCTGTGTGTTATAACAGCGTCATTACCACCAACCTCTGTGTGTTATAACAGCGTCACGAACCACCAACCCCCAATGTTTATAACAGAGTTACCACCACCAACCTCTTTGTGGTTTAACAGCGTCACCACCACCAACCTCTGTGTGTTATAACAGAGTCACCACCATCATCCTTTGTGTGTTATTACGTCGTCACCACCACCAACCCCTATGTGTAATTTCAGCGTCACCACCACCAACCACTGTGTGTTATAACAGCGTCACCACCACCAACCTCTGTGTTATAACAGCATCATCACCACCAACCTCTGTGTCATATAACAGTGTGACCACCACCAACCTCTGTGTGTTATAACAGCGTCCCCACCACCAACCAATGTGTGTTATAACAGTGTCACCAACATCAAACTCTGTGTGTTATAACAGCGTCACCACCACCAATCCCCTGATTTTATAGCAGTCACCATCACCAACCTCTGTGTGTTATAACAGCGTCACTACCACTAACCTCTGTGTGTTATAACAGCGTCACCGCCACCAACCTCTGTGTGTTATAACAGCGTCACCACCACCAACCTGTGTGTTATAACAGTGTCACCATTACCCACCTCAGTGTGTTATAACTGCGTTACCACCACCAACCCCTGTGTGTTATAACAGCGTTGAAACCACCAACCTCTGTGTGTTATAACAGCGTCACCATCACCAACCTCTGTGTGTTATAAGACCGTCACCACCACCAACCTTTGTGTGTTATAACAGTGTCAAACCCACCAACCTTTGTGTGTTATAACAGGGTCACCACGACCAACCTCTGTGTGTTATAACAGCGACACCATCACCAACCTGTGTGTTATAACAGCGTCAAAACCACCAATATCTGTGTGTTATAACAGCGTCACCATCATCAACTTCTGTGTGTTATAACAGCGTCACCACCACCAACCTCTGTGTGTTATAGCAGCGTTACCACCATCAACCTCTGTGTGTTATAACAGCGTCACCTCCACTAACCTCTGTGTGTTATAACAGCGTCACCTCCACTAACCTCTGTGTGTTATAACCACGTCAGCTCCACCAACCTCTGTGTTTTATAACAGCGTCACCATCACCAACCTCTGTGTTATAACAGCGTCACCGCAACCAACCCTAGTGTATTATAACAGCGTCAAAACCACCAACCTCTGTGTGTTATAAGAGCGTCACCACCACCAACCTCTGTGTGTTATAACAGCGTCACCACCACCAACCTCTGTGTGTTATAACAGCGTCACCACCACCAACCTGTGTCTTATAACAGCGTCACCACCACCAACCCCTGTGTGTTATAACAGTGTTAAAACCAACAACCTCTGTGAGTTATAACAGCGTCACCATCACTAACCTCTGTGTGTTATAACAGCGTCACCACCACCAACCTTTGTGTGTTATAAAAGCGTCACCCCCCCAACATCTGTGCCTTAAAACAGCGTCACCAAACACCAACCTCTGTGTTATAACAGTAGCATTATCAAGAACCTCTGTGTGTTGTAACAGCGTCACCAAACACCAACCTCTGTGTTATAACAGTGTCACCATCAAGAACCTCTGTGTTATAACAGCGTCAACACACCCAACCTCTGTGTCTTATAACAGCGTCACCACCACCAACCTCTGTGTTATACCAGCGTCACCACCACCATCCCCTGTGTGTTATAACAGTGTCATCACCACGAACCTCTGTGTCATAACAGCGTCACAAACACCAACCTCTGTGTGTTATTACAGATTAACCACACCCAACCTCTGCGTTTTAAAACAGCGTTACCACCAGCAACCTCTGTGTTATAACAGTGCCACCACCACCAACCTCTGTGTGATAACAGCGTCACCATCACCACCCCTGTGTGTTATAATAGCGTCACCATCACCACCCCTGTGTGTTATAATAGCGTCACTACCACCAACCTCTGTGTCTTATAACAGCGTCACAACCACCAATCTCTGTGTTATAACACCATCACCACCACCAACCGCAGTGTGTTATAGCAGCGTCACCGCCCCCAACCTCTGTGTTATAACAACATCACCATCACCAACCTCTGTGTGTTATAACAGCGTCACTACCACCAACCTCTGTGTTATAACAGCGTCACCACGTACAACCTCTATGTTATAATAGCGTCACCACCACCATCCCCTGTGTTGTAACATCGTCACCACCACCAACCTCTGTGTGTTATAACAGCGTCACCACCATCAACCTCTGTGTGTTGTAACATCGTCACCACCACCAACCTCTGTGTGTTATAACTGCGTCACCACATCCAACCTCTATGTGTTATAACAGCGTCACCACCACCAATCTCTGTGTGTTATAACAGCGTCACCAACACCAACCTCATTGTGTTACAACAGCGTCACCACCAGCAACTTCTGTGTTTTAACAGCGTCACCACCACCAACCCCCTGTGTTTATAACAGTCACCACCACCAACCTCTGTGTGTTTTAACAGCGTCACCACCACCAACCCCTGTGGGTTATAACAGCGTCACCACCACCAACCTCTGTGTGTTATAACAGCGTTGCCACCACCAACCTCTGTGTCTTATAACAGCGTCACAACCACCAACCCCTGTGTGTTATAACAGTGTTAAAACCAACAACCTCTGTGAGTTATAACAGCGTCACCATCACTAACCTCTGTGCCTTAAAACAGCGTCACCAAACACCAACCTCTGTGTTATAACAGTGTCATTATCAAGAACCTCTGTGTGTTGTAACAGCGTCACCAAACACCAACCTCTGTGTTATAACAGTGCCACCATGAAGAACCTCTGTGTTATAACAGCGTCAACACACCCAACCTTTGTGTCTTATAACAGCGTCACCAGCACCAACCTCTGTGTTATAACAGCGTCACCACCACCACCATCCCCTGTGTGTTATAACAGTGTCATCACCACGAACCTCTGTCATAACAGCGTCATAACCACCAACCTCTGTGTGTTATAACAGATTCACCACACCCAACCTCTGCGTTTTAAAACAGCGTTACCACCAGCAACCTCTGTGTTATAACAGTGCCACCACCACTAACCTCTGTGTGATAACAACGTCACCATCACCACTCCTGTGTGTTATAATAGCGTCACTACCACCATCCTCTGTGTCTTATAACAGCGTCAACTCCACCAACCCCTGTGTAATATAACTGCGTCACCACCACCAACCTCTGTGTTATAACAGCGCCACCATCACCAACCTGTGTGTTATAACAGCGTCAAAACCACCAATATCTGTGTGTTATAACAGCGTCACCACCACCAACCTCTGAGTTATAACAGCGTCACCACCACCAACCTCTATGTTAAACAGCGTCACCACCACCATCCTCTGTGTTGTAACATCGTAACCACCTCCAACCTCTGTGTGTTATAACATCGTTACAACAACCAAACTCTGTGTGTTATAACAGCGTCACCACAACCAACCTCTCTTTGTTATAACAGCGTCATCTCCACCATCCTCTGTGTGTTATAACAGCGTCACCAACACCAACCTCTTTGTGTTATAACAGCGTCACCACTAGCAACCTCTGTGCTATAACAGCGTCACCACCACTAACCCACTGTGTTTATAACAGTCACCACCACCATCCTCTCTGTTATAACAGCGTCACCACCACCATCCTCTGTGTTATAACAGCGTCACCACAACCAACCTCTCTGTGTTATAATAGCATTACCACCACCAACTTCTGTGTCTTATAACAGCGTCACCACCACCAACCTATGTGTCTTATAACAGCGTAACCAACACCAAACTCAGTGTGTTATAACAGCGTCACCACCACCAACCTCTGTGTGTTATAACAGCGTCACCACCACCAACCTCTGTGTGTTATAACAGCGTCACCACCACCAACCTCTGTGTGTTATAGCAGCGTTACACCCCCAACCTCTGTGTTATAACAGCGTCACCACCAGCAACCTCTATGTTTTATAACAGCGTCACCATCATCAACCCTCTGTGTTTATAACAGTCAACACCACCAACCTCTGTGTGTTATAACAGCTTCACCACCACCAACCTCTGTGTGTTATAGCAGCGTTACACCCCCAACCTCTGTGTTATAACAGCGTCACCACCACCAACATCTGTGTGTTATAACAGCGTCACCAACACCAACCTCTGTGTGTTATAACAGCGTCACCACCACCAACCTCTATGTTTTATGACAGCGTCACAACCACCAACCTCTGTGTGTTATAACAGCGTCACCACCAGCAACCACTGTGTTATAACAGCATCACCACTACCAACCTCTGTGTGTTATAACAGCGTCACCACCACCAACCTCTATGTTTTATAACAGCGTCACAACCACCAACCTCTGTGTGTTATAAGAGCGTCACCACCAGCAGCCACTGTGTTATAACAGCATCACCACCACCAACCTCTGTGTGTTATAACAGCGTCACCAACACCAACCTCTGTGTGTTATAACATCGTCACCACCACCAACCTCTATGTTTTATAACAGCGTCACCAACACCAACCTCTGTGTGTTATAACAGCGTCACCACCATCAACCTCTGTGTGTTGTAACAGCGTCACAAACACCAACCTCATTGTGTTATAACAGCGTCACCACCAGCAACCTCTGTGTTTTAACAGCGTCACCACCACCAACCCCCTGTGTTTATAACAGTCACCACCACCAACCTCTGTGTGTTTTAACAGCGTCAACACCACCAACCCTTGTGGGTTATAACATCGTCACCACCACCAACCTCTGTGTGTTATAACAGCGTCACCACAACCAACCCCTGTGTGTTAAAACAGCGTCATCACCACCAACCTCTGTGTGTTATAACAGCGTCATTACCACCAACCTCTGTGTGTTGTAACAGCGTCACGAACCACCAACCCCCAGTGTTTATAACAGAGTCACCACCACCAACCTCTTTGTGGTTTAACAGCGTCACCACCACCAACCTCTGTGTGTTATAACAGAGTCACCACCATCATCCTTTGTGTGTTATTACATCGTCACCACCACCAACCTCTGTGTTATAACAGCATCATCACCACCAACCTCTGTGTCATATAACAGTGTGACCACCACCAACCTCTGTGTGTTATAACAGCGTCCCCACCACCAACCTATGTGTGTTATAACAGTGTCACAAACACCAAAATCTGTGTGTTATAACAGCGTCACCACCACCAATCCCCTAATTTTATAGCAGTCACCACCACCAACCTCTGTGTTTTATAACAGCGTCACTACCACTAACCTCTGTGTGTTATAACAGCGTCACCGCCACCAACCTCTGTGTGTTATAACAGCGTCACAACCACCAACCTGTGTGTTATAACAGTGTCACCATTACCCACCTCAGTGTGTTATAACTGCGTTACCACCACCAACCCCTGTGTGTTATAACAGCGTTAAAACCACCAACCTCTGTGTGTTATAACAGCGTCACCATCACCAACCTCTGTGTGTTATAAGACCGTCACCACCACCAACCTTTGTGTGTTATAACAGTGTCAAATCCACCAACCTTTGTGTGTTATAACAGGGTCACCACGACCAACCTCTGTGTGTTATAACAGCGACACCATCACCAACCTGTGTGTTATAACAGCGTCAAAACCACCAATATCTGTGTGTTATAACAGCGTCACCATCACCAACTTCTGTGTGTTATAACAGCGTCACCACCACCAACCTCTGTGTGTTATAACAGCGTTACCACCACCAACCTCTGTGTGTTATAACAGCGTCACCTCCACTAACCTCTGTGTGTTATAACAGCGTCACCTCCACTAACCTCTGTGTGTTATAACCACGTCAGCTCCGCCAACCTCTGTGTTTTATAACAGCGTCACCATCACCAACCTCTGTGTTATAACAGTGTCACCACAACCAACCCTAGTGTATTATAACAGCGTATAATCCACCAACCTCTGTGTGTTATAAGAGCGTCACCACCACCAACCTCTGTGTGTTATAACAGCGTCACCACCACCAACCTCTGTGTGTTATAACAGCGTCACCACCAATAACCTGTGTCTTATAACAGCGTCACCACAACCAACCCCTGTGTGTTAAAACAGCGTCATCACCACCAACCTCTGTGTGTTATAACAGCGTCATTACCACCAACCTCTGTGTGTTGTAACAGCGTCACGAACCACCAACCCCCAGTGTTTATAACAGAGTCACCACCACCAACCTCTTTGTGGTTTAACAGCGTCACCACCACCAACCTCTGTGTGTTATAACAGAGTCACCACCATCATCCTTTGTGTGTTATTACATCGTCACCACCACCAACCTCTGTGTTATAACAGCATCATCACCACCAACCTCTGTGTCATATAACAGTGTGACCACCACCAACCTCTGTGTGTTATAACAGCGTCCCCACCACCAACCTATGTGTGTTATAACAGTGTCACAAACACCAAAATCTGTGTGTTATAACAGCGTCACCACCACCAATCCCCTAATTTTATAGCAGTCACCACCACCAACCTCTGTGTTTTATAACAGCGTCACTACCACTAACCTCTGTGTGTTATAACAGCGTCACCGCCACCAACCTCTGTGTGTTATAACAGCGTCACAACCACCAACCTGTGTGTTATAACAGTGTCACCATTACCCACCTCAGTGTGTTATAACTGCGTTACCACCACCAACCCCTGTGTGTTATAACAGCGTTAAAACCACCAACCTCTGTGTGTTATAACAGCGTCACCATCACCAACCTCTGTGTGTTATAAGACCGTCACCACCACCAACCTTTGTGTGTTATAACAGTGTCAAATCCACCAACCTTTGTGTGTTATAACAGGGTCACCACGACCAACCTCTGTGTGTTATAACAGCGACACCATCACCAACCTGTGTGTTATAACAGCGTCAAAACCACCAATATCTGTGTGTTATAACAGCGTCACCATCACCAACTTCTGTGTGTTATAACAGCGTCACCACCACCAACCTCTGTGTGTTATAACAGCGTTACCACCACCAACCTCTGTGTGTTATAACAGCGTCACCTCCACTAACCTCTGTGTGTTATAACAGCGTCACCTCCACTAACCTCTGTGTGTTATAACCACGTCAGCTCCGCCAACCTCTGTGTTTTATAACAGCGTCACCATCACCAACCTCTGTGTTATAACAGTGTCACCACAACCAACCCTAGTGTATTATAACAGCGTATAATCCACCAACCTCTGTGTGTTATAAGAGCGTCACCACCACCAACCTCTGTGTGTTATAACAGCGTCACCACCACCAACCTCTGTGTGTTATAACAGCGTCACCACCAATAACCTGTGTCTTATAACAGCGTCACCACCACCAACCCCTGTGTGTTATAACAGTGTTAAAACCAACAACCTCTTTAAGTTATAACAGCGTCACCATCACTAACCTCTGTGTGTTATAACAGCGTCACCACCACCAACCTTTGTGTATTATAAAAGCGTCACCCCCCCAACATCTGTGCCTTAAAACAGCGTCATCAAACACCAACCTCTGTGTTATAACAGTAGCATTATCAAGAACCTCTGTGTGTTGCAACAGCGTCACCAAACACCAACCTCTGTGTTATAACAGTGTCACCATCATGAACCTCTGTATTATAACAGCGTCAACACACCCAACCTCTGTGTCTTATAACAGCGTCACCACCAACAACCTCTGTGTTATAACAGCGTCACTACCACCCTCCCCTGTGTGTTATAACAGTGTCATCACCACCAACCTTTCTGTCATAACAGCGTCACAACCACCAACCTCTGTGTGTTATAACAGATTCACCACAACCAACCTCTGCGTTTTAAAACAGCTTTACCACCAGCAACCTCTGTGTTATAACAGTGCCACCACCACCAACCTTTGTGTGATAACAGCGTCACCATCACCAACCCCCTGTGTGTTATAATAGCGTCACTACCACCAACCTCTGTGTCTTATAACAACGTCACAACCACCAATCTCTGTGTGTTATAACACCTTCACCACCACCAACCTCAGTGTGTTATAGCAGCGTCACCACCCCCAACCTCTGTGTTATAACAACATCACCATCATCAACCTCTGTGTGTTATAACAGCGTCACCACCACCAACCTCTGTGTTATAACAGCGTCACCACGAACAACCTCTATGTTATAACAGCGTCACCACCACCATCCTCTGTGTTGTAACATTGTCACCACCACCAACCTCTGTGTGTTATAACATCGTAACAACAACTAACCTCTGTGTGTTATAACAGCGTCACCACAACCAGCCTCTCTGCGTTATAACAGCATCATCTCCAGCATCCTCTGTGTGTTATAACAGCGTCACCAACACCAACCTCTTTGTGTTATAACAGCGTCACCACTAGCAACCTCTGAGTTATAACAGCGCCACCACCACCATCCCACTGTGTTTATAACAGTCACCACCACCATCCTCTCTGTTATAACAGCGTCACCACCACCATCCTCTGTGTTATAACAGCGTCACCACAACCAACCCTCTCTGTGTTATAATAGCATTACCACCACCAACATCTGTGTCTTATAACAGCGTCACCACCACCAACCTCTGTGTATTATAACAGTGTCACCACCACTAACCTCTGTGTGTTATAACAGCGTCACCACCACCAACCTATGTGTCTTTTAACAGCGTAACCAACACCAAACTCTGTGTGTTATAACAGCGTCACCACCACCAACCTCTGTGTGTTATAACAGCGTCAACACCACCAACCTCTGTGTGTTATAACAGCGTCACCACCACCAACCTCTGTGTGTTATAGCTGCGTTACACCCCCAACCTCTGTGTTATAACAGCGTCACCACCACCAACCTCTATGTGTTATAACAGCGTCACCATCACCAACCCTCTGTGTTTATAACACTTACCACCACCAACCTCTGTGTGTTATAATAGCGTCACCACCACCAACCTCTGTGTGTTATAACAGCGTCACCACCACCAACCTTTGTGTGTTATAACAGCGTCACCACCACCAACCTCTGTGTGTTATAGAAGCGTTACACCCCCAACCTCTGTGTTATAACAGCGTCACCACCACCAACCTCTGTGTGTTATAACAGCGTCACTAACACCAACCTCTGTGTGTTATAACTGCGTCTCCACCACCAACCTCTATGTTTTATGACAGCATCACAACCACCAACCTCTGTGTGTTATAACAGCGTCACCACCAGCAACCACTGTGTTATAACAGCATCACCACAACCAACCTCTGTGTGTTATAACAGCGTCACCAACACCAACCTCTGTGTGTTATAACAGCGTTACACCCCCAACCTCTGTGTTATAACAGCGACACCACCACCAACCTCTGTGTTATAACAGCGTCACCATCACCAACCCTCTGTGTTTATAACAGTCACCACCACCAACCTCTTTGTGTTATAACAGCGTCACCACCATCAACCTCTGTGTGTTGTAACATCGTCACCACCACCAACCTCTGTGTTATAACTGCGTCACCACATTCAACATCTATGTGTTATAACAGCGTCACCACCACCAATCTCTGTGTGTTATAACAGCGTCACCAACACCAACCTCATTGTGTTACAACAGCGTCACCACCAGCAACTTCTGTGTTTTAACAGCGTCACCACCACCAACCCCCTGTGTTTATAACAGTCACCACCACCAACCTCTGTGTGTTTTAACAGCGTCACCACCACCAACCCCTGTGGGTTATAACAGCGTCACCACCACCAACCTCTGAGTGTTATAACAGCGTTGCCACCACCAACCTCTGTGTCTTATAACATCGTCACAACCACCAACCCCTGTGTGTTATAACAGTGTTAAAACCAACAACCTCTGTGAGTTATAACAGCGTCACCATCACTAACCTCTGTGTGTTATAACAGCGTCACCACCACCAACCTTTGTGTCTTATAAATGCGTCACCCCCACCAACCTCTGTGCCTTAAAACAGCGTCACCAAACACCAACCTCTGTGTTATAACAGTGTCATTATCAAGAACCTCTGTGTGTTGTAACAGCGTCACCAAACACCAACCTCTGTGTTATAACAGTGTCACCATCAAGAACCTCTGTGTTATAACAGCGTCAACACACCCAACCTCTGTGTCTTATAACAGCGTCACCACCACCAACCTCTGTGTTATAACAGCGTCACCACCACCAACCTCTGTGTGTTATAACAGATTCATCACACCCAACCTCTGCGTTTTAAAACGGCGTTACCACCAGCAACCTCTGTGTTATAACAGTGCCACCACCACCAACCTCTGTGTGATAACAACGTCACCATCACCACTCCTGTGTGTTATAATAGCGTCACTACCACCATCCTCTGTGTCTTATAACAGCGTCAACTCCACCAACCCCTGTGTAATATAACTGCGTCACCACCACCAACCTCTGTGTTATAACAGCGTCACCATCACCAACCTGTGTGTTATAACAGCGTCAAAACCACCAATATCTGTGTGTTATAACAGCGTCACCACCACCAACCTCTGTGTTATAACAGCGTCACCACCACCAACCTCTATGTTAAACAGCGTCACCACCACCATCCTCTGTGTTGTAACATCGTCACCACCTCCAACCTCTGTGTGTTATAACATCGTCACAACAACTAACCTCTGTGTGTTATAACAGCGTCACCACAACCAACCTCTCTGTGTTATAACAGCGTCATCTCCACCATCCTCTGTGTGTTATAACAGCGTCACCAACACCAACCTCTTTGTGTTATAACAGCGTCACCACTAGCAACCTCTGTGCTATAACAGCGTCACCACCACTAACCCACTGTGTTTATAACAGTCACCACCACCATCCTCTCTGTTATAACAGCGTCACCACCACCATCCTCTGTGTTATAACAGCGTCACCACAACCAACCTCTCTGTGTTATAATAGCATTACCACCACCAACTTCTGTGTCTTATAACAGCGTCACCACCACCAACCTCTGTGTGTTATAACAGTGTCACCACCACCAACCTCTGTGTGTTATAACATCGTCACCACCACCAACCTATGTGTCTTATAACAGCATAACCAACACCAAACTCAGTGTGTTATACCAGCGTCACCACCACCAACCTCTGTGTGTTATAACAGCGTCACCACCACCAACCTCTGTGTGTTATAACAGCGTCACCACCACCAACTTCTGTGTGTTATAGCAGCGTTACACCCCCAACCTCTGTGTTATAACAGCGTCACCACCACCAACCTCTATGTTTTATAACAGCGTCACCATCACCAACCCTCTGTGTTTATAACAGTCATCACCACCAACCTCTGTGTGTTATAACAGCTTCACCACCACCAACCTCTGTGTGTTATAACAGCGTCAACACCACCAACCTCTGTGTGTTATAACAGCGTCACCACCACCAACCTCTGTGTGTTATAGCAGCGTTACACCCCCAACCTCTGTGTTATAACAGCGTCACCACCACCAACCTCTGTGTGTTATAACAGCGTCACCAACACCAACCTCTGTGTGTTATAACAGCGTCACCACCACCAACCATTGTGTGTTATAACAGTGTCAAATCCACCAACCTTTGTGTGTTATAACAGGGTCACCACGACCAACCTCTGTGTGTTATAACAGCGACACCATCACCAACCTGTGTGTTATAACAGCGTCAAAACCACCAATATCTGTGTGTTATAACAGCGTCACCATCACCAACTTCTGTGTGTTATAACAGCGTCACCACCACCAACCTCTGTGTGTTATAACAGCGTTACCACCACCAACCTCTGTGTGTTATAGCAGCGTTACACCCCCAACCTCTGTGTTATAACAGCGTCACCACCACCAACCTCTGTGTGTTATAACAGCGTCACCAACACCAACCTCTGTGTGTTATAACAGCGTCACCACCACCAACCTTTGTGTGTTATAACAGTGTCAAATCCACCAACCTTTGTGTGTTATAACAGGTTCACCACGACCAACCTCTGTGTGTTATAACAGCGACACCATCACCAACCTGTGTGTAATAACAGCGTCAAAACCACCAATATCTGTGTGATATAACAGCGTCACCATCACCAACTTCTGTGTGTTATAACAGCGTCACCACCACCAACCTCTGTGTGTTATAACAGCGTTACCACCACCAACCTCTGTGTGTTATAACAGCGTCACCTCCACTAACCTCTGTGTGTTATAACAGCGCCACCTCCACTAACCTCAGTGTGTTATAACCACGTCAGCTCCACCAACCTCTGTGTTTTATAACAGCGTCACCATCACCAACCTCTGTGTTATAACAGTGTCACCACAACCAACCCTAGTGTATTATAACAGCGTCAAAACCACCAACCTCTGTGTGTTATAAGAGCGTCACCACCACCAACCTCTGTGTGTTATAACAGCGTCACCACCACCAACCTCTGTGTGTTATAACAGCGTCACCACCACCAACCTGTGTCTTATAACAGCGTCACCACCACCAACCCCTTTGTGTTATAACTGTGTTAAAACCAACAACCTCTTTGAGTTATAACAGCGTCACCATCACTAACCTCTGTGTGTTATAACAGCGTCACCACCACCAACCTTTGTGTGTTATAAAAGCGTCACCCCCCCCAACATCTGTGAGTTAAAACAGCGTCATCAAACACCAACCTCTATGTTATAACAGTAGCATTATCAAGAACCTCTGTGTGTGTTGTAACAGCGTCACCAAACACCAACCTCTGTGTTATAACAGTGTCACCATCTTGAACCTCTGTGTTATATCAGCGTCAACACACCCAACCTCTGGGTCTTATAACAGCGTCACCACCAACAACCTCTGTGTTATAACAGCGTCACTACCACCCTCCCCTGTGTGTTATAACAGTGTCATCACCACCAACCTTTGTGTCATAACAGCGTCACAACCACCAACCTCTGTGTGTTATAACAGATTCACCACAACCAACCTCTGCGTTTTAAAACAGCTTTACCACCAGCAACATCTGTGTTATAACAGTGCCACCACCACCAACCTTTGAGTGATAACAGCGTCACCATCACCAACCCCCTGTGTGTTATAATAGCGTCACTACCACCAACCTCTGTGTCTTATAACAACGTCACAACCACCAATCTCTATGTGTTATAACACCTTCACCACCACCAACCTCAGTGTGTTATAGCAGCGTCACCACCCCCAACCTCTGTGTTATAACAGCATCACCACGAACAACCTCTATGTTATAACAGCGTCACCACCACCATCCTCTGTGTTGTAACATCGTCACCAACACCAACCTCTTTCTGTTATAACAGCGTCACCACTAGCAACCTCTGAGTTATAACAGCGCCACCACCACCAACCCACTGTGTTTATAACAGTCACCACCACCATCCTCTCTGTTATAACAGCGTCACCACCACCATCCTCTGTGTTATAACAGCGTCACCACAACCAACCCTCTCTGTGTTATAATAGCATTACCAACACCAACATCTGTGTCTTATAACAGCGTCACCACCACCAACCTCTGTGTGTTATAACAGTGTCACCACCACTAACCTCTGTGTGTTATAACAGCGTCACCACCACCAACCTATGTGTCTTTTAACAGCGTAACCAACACCAAACTCTGTGTGTTATAACAGCGTCACCACCACCAACCTACGTGTGTTATAACAGCGTCAACACCACCAACCTGTGTGTGTTATAACAGCGTCACCACCACCAACCTCTGTGTGTTATAGCTGCGTTACACCCCCAACCTCTGTGTTATAACAGCGTCACCACCACCAACCTCTATGTGTTATAACAGCGTCACCATCACCAACCCTCTGTGTTTATAACACTTACCACCACCAACCTCTGTATGTTATAACAGCGTCACCACCACCAACCTCTGTGTGTTATAACAGCGTCACCACCACCAACCTTTGTGTGTTATAACAGCGTCACCACCACCAACCTCTGTGTGTTATAGAAGCGTTACACCCCCAACCTCTGTGTTATAACAGCGTCACCACCACCAACCTCTGTGTGTTATAACAGCGTCACTAATACCAACCTCTGTGTGTTATAACTGTGTCACCACCACCAACCTCTATGTTTTATGACAGCATCACAACCACCAACCTCTGTGTGTTATAACAGCGTCACCACCAGCAACCACTGTGTTATAACAGCATCACCACAACCAACCTCTGTGTGTTATAACAGCGTCACCAACACCAACCTCTGTGTGTTATAACAGCGTTACACCCCCAACCTCTGTTTTATAACAGCGACACCACCACCAACCTCTGTGTTATAACAGCGTCACCATCACCAACCCTCTGTGTTTATAACAGTTACCACCACCAACCTCTGTGTGTTATAACAGCGTCACCACCATCAACCTCTGTGTGTTGTAACATCGTCACCACCACCAACCTCTGTGTGTTATAACTGCGTCACCACATCCAACATCTATGTGTTATAACAGCGTCACCACCACCAATCTCTGTGTGTTATAACAGCGTCACCAACACCAACCTCATTGTGTTACAACAGCGTCACCACCAGCAACTTCTGTGTTTTAACAGCGTCACCACCACCAACCCCCTGTGTTTATAACAGTCACCACCACCAACCTCTGTGTGTTTTAACAGCGTCACCACCACCAACCCCTGTGGGTTATAACAGCGTCACCACCACCAACCTCTGTGTGTTATAACAGCGTTGCCACCACCAACCTCTGTGTCTTATAATAGCGTCACAACCACCAACCCCTGTGTGTTATAACAGTGTTAAAACCAACAACCTCTGTGAGTTATAACAGCGTCACTATCACTAACCTCTGTGTGTTATAACAGCGTCACCACCACCAACCTTTGTGTCCTATAAAAGAGTCACCCCCACCAACCTCTGTGCCTTAAAACAGCGTCACCAAACACCAACCTCTGTGTTATAACAGTGTCATTATCAAGAACCTCTGTGTGTTGTAACAGCGTCACCAAACACCAACCTCTGTGTTATAACAGTGTCACCATCAAGAACCTCTGTGTTATAACAGCGTCAACACACCCAACCTCTGTGTCTTATAACAGCGTCACCACCACCAACCTCTGTGTTATAACAGCGTCACCACCACCAACCTCTGTGTGTTATAACAGATTCACCACACCCAACCTCTGCGTTTTAAAACAGCGTTACCACCAGCAACCTCTGTGTTATAACAGTGCCACCACCACCAACCTCTGTGTGATAACAACGTCACCATCACCACTCCTGTGTGTTATAATAGCGTCACTACCACCAACCTCTGTGTCTTATAACAGCGTCAACTCCACCAACTCCTGTGTAATATAACTGCGTCACCACCACCAACCTCTGTGTTATAACAGCGTCACCATCACCAACCTGTGTGTTATAACAGCGTCAAAACCACCAATATCTGTGTGTTATAACATCGTCACCACCACCAGCCTCTGTGTTATAACAACGTCACCACCACCAACCTCTATGTTAAACAGCGTCACCACCACCATCCTCTGTGTTGTAACATCGTCACCACCTCCAACCTCTGTGTGTTATAACATCGTCACAACAATCAACCTCTGTGTGTTATAACAGCGTCACCACAACCAACGTCTCTCTGTTATAACAGCGTCATCTCCACCATCCTCTGTGTGTTATAACAGCGTCACCAACACCAACCTCTTTGTGTTATAACAGCGTCACCACTAGCAACCTCTATGCTATAGCAGCGTCACCACCACTAACCCACTGTGTTTATAACAGTCACCACCACCATCCTCTCTGTTATAACAGCGTCACCACCACCATCCTTTGTGTTATAACAGCGTCACCACAACCAACCTCTCTGTGTTATAATAGCATTACCACCACCAACTTCTGTGTCTTATAACTGCGTCACCACCACCAAACTCTGTGTGTTATAACAGTGTCACCACCACCAACCTCTGTGTGTTATAACATCGTCACCACCACTAACCCACTGTGTTTATAACAGTCACCACCACCATCCTCTCTGTTATAACAGCGTCACCACCACCATCCTTTGTGTTATAACAGCGTCACCACAACCAACCTCTCTGTGTTATAATAGCATTACCACCACCAACTTCTGTGTCTTATAACAGCGTCACCACCACCAAACTCTGTGTGTTATAACAGTGTCACCACCACCAACCTCTGTGTGTTATAACATCGTCACCACCACCAACCTATGTGTCTTATAACAGCGTAACCAACACCAACCTCAGTGTGTTATAACAGCGTCACCACCACCAACCTCTGTGTGTTATAACAGCGTCACCACCACCAACCTTTGTGTGTTATAACAGCGTCACCACCACCAACTTCTGTGTGTTATAGCAGCGTTACACCCCCAACCTCTGTGTAATAACAGCGTCACCACCACCAACCTCTATGTTTTATAACAGCGTCACCATCACCAACCCTCTGTGTTTATAACAGTCATCACCACCAGCCTCTGTGTGTTATAACAGCTTCACCACCACCAACCTCTGTGTGTTATAACAGCGTCAACACCACCAACCTCTGTGTGTTATAACAGTGTCACCACCACCAACCTCTGTGTGTTATAGCAGCGTTACACCCCCAACCTCTGTGTTATAACAGCGTCACCACCACCAACCTCTGTGTGTTATAACAGCGTCACCAACACCAACCTCTGTGTGTTATAACAGCGTCACCACCACCAACCTCTATGTTTTATGACAGCGTCACAACCACCAACCTCTGTGTGTTATAACAGCGTCACCACAAGCAACCACTGTGTTATAACAGCATCACCACCACCAACCTCTGTGTGTTATAACAGCGTCACCAACACCAACCTCTGTGTGTTATAACAGTGTTATAACAGCGTTACACCCCCAACCTCTGTGTTATAACAGCGTCACCACCACCAACCTCTATGTGTTATAACAGCGTCACCATCACCAACCCTCTGTGTTTATAACAGTCACCACCACCAACCTCTGTGTGTTATAACAGCGTCACCACCATCAACCTCTGTGTGTTGTAACATCGTCACCACCACCAACCTCTGTGTGTTATAACTGCGTCACCACATCCAACCTCTATGTGTTATAACAGCGTCACCACCACCAATCTATGTGTTATAACAGCGTCACCAACACCAACCTCATTGTGTTACAACAGCGTCACCACCACCATCCTCTGTGTGTTATAACAGCGTCACCACCACCAACCTCTGTGTGTTATAACAGCGTCACCACCACCAACCTCTGTGTGTTATAGCTGCGTTACACCCCCAACCTCTGTGTTATAACAGCGTCACCACCACCAACCTCTATGTGTTATAACAGCGTCACCATCACCAACCCTCTGTGTTTATAACATTCACCACCACCAACCTCTCTGTGTTATAGCAGCGTCACCACACCAACCTCTGTGTTATAACAGCGTCACCACCACCAACCTCTGTGTGTTATAACAGCGTCACCAACACCAACCTCTGTGTGTTAAAACAGCGTCACTACCACCAACCTCTATGTTTTATGACAGCGTCACAACCACCATCCTCTGTGTGTTATAACAGCGTCACCACCACCAACCTTTGTGTGTTATAACAGCGTCACCACCACCAACCTCTGTGTGTTATAGCAGCGTTACACCCCAACCTCTGTGTTATAACAGCGTCACCACCACCAACCTCTGTGTGTTATAACAGCGTCACCAACACCAACCTCTTTGTGTTATAACAGCTTCACCACTAGCAACCTCTGAGTTATAACAGCGCCACCACCACCAACCCACTGTGTTTATAACAGTCACCACCACCATCCTCTGTGTTATAACAGCGTCACCACAACCAACCCTCTCTGTGTTATAATAGCATTACCAACACCAACATCTGTGTCTTATAACAGCGTCACCACCACCAACCTCTGTGTGTTATAACAGTGTCACCACCACTAACCTCTGTGTGTTATAACAGCGTCACCACCACCAACCTATGCGTCTTTTAACAGCGTAACCAACACCAAACTCTGTGTGTTATAACAGCGTCACCACCACCAACCTCTGTGTGTTATAACAGCGTCAACACCACCAACCTCTGTGTGTTATAACAGCGTCACCACCACCAACCTCTGTGTGTTATAGCTGCGTTACACCCCCAACCTCTGTGTTATAACAGCGTCACCACCACCAACCTCTATGTGTTATAACAGCGTCACCATCACCAACCCTCTGTGTTTATAACACTTACCACCACCAACCTCTGTATGTTATAACAGCGTCACCACCACCAACCTCTGTGTGTTATAACAGCGTCACCACCACCAACCTTTGTGTGTTATAACAGCGTCACCACCACCAACCTCTGTGTGTTATAGAAGCGTTACAACCCCAACCTCTGTGTTATAACAGCGTCACCACCACCAACCTCTGTGTGTTATAACAGCGTCACTAATACCAACCTCTGTGTGTTATAACTGCGTCACCACCACCAACCTCTATGTTTTATGACAGCATCACAACCACCAACCTCTGTGTGTTATAACAGCGTCACCACCAGCAACCACTGTGTTATAACAGCATCACCACAACCAACCTCTGTGTGTTATAACAGCGTCACCAACACCAACCTCTGTGTGTTATAACAGCGTTACACCCCCAACCTCTGTTTTATAACAGCGACACCACCACCAACCTCTGTGTTATAACAGCGTCACCATCACCAACCCTCTGTGTTTATAACAGTCACCACCACCAACCTCTGTGTGTTATAACAGCGTCACCACCATCAACCTCTGTGTCTTGTAACATCGTCACCACCACCAACCTCTGTGTGTTATAACTGCGTCACCACATCCAACATCTATGTGTTATAACAGCGTCACCACCACCAATCTCTGTGTGTTATAACAGCGTCACCAACACCAACCTCATTGTGTTACAACAGCGTCACCACCAGCAACTTCTGTGTTTTAACAGCGTCACCACCACCAACCCCCTGTGTTTATAACAGTCACCACCACCAACCTCTGTGTGTTTTAACAGCGTCACCACCACGAACCCCTGTGGGTTATAACAGCGTCACCACCACCAACCTCTGTGTGTTTTAACAGCGTTGCCACCACCAACCTCTGTGTCTTATAATAGCGTCACAACCACCAACCCCTGTGTGTTATAACAGTGTTAAAACCAACAACCTCTGTGAGTTATAACAGCGTCACCATCACTAACCTCTGTGTGTTATAACAGCGTCACCACCACCAACCTTTGTGTCTTATAAAAGAGTCACCCCCACCAACCTCTGTGCTCTAAAACAGCGTCACCAAACACCAACCTCTGTGTTATAACAGTGTCATTATCAAGAACCTCTGTGTGTTGTAACAGCGTCACCAAACACCAACCTCTGTGTTATAACAGTGTCACCATCAAGAACCTCTGTGTTATAACAGCGTCAACACACCCAACCTCTGTGTCTTATAACAGCGTCACCACCACCAACCTCTGTGTTATAACAGCGTCACCACCACCAACCTCTGTGTGTTATAACAGATTCACCACACCCAACCTCTGCGTTTTAAAACAGCGTTACCACCAGCAACCTCTGTGTTATAACAGTGCCACCACCACCAACCTCTGTGTGATAACAACGTCACCATCACCACTCCTGTGTGTTATAATAGCGTCACTACCACCAACCTCTGTGTCTTATAACAGCGTCAACTCCACCAACCCCTGTGTAATATAACTGCGTCACCACCACCAACCTCTGTGTTATAACAGCGTCACTATCACCAACCTGTGTGTTATAACAGCGTCAAAACCACCAATATCTGTGTGTTATAACAGCGTCACCACCACCAACCTCTGTGTTATAACAGCGTCACCACCACCAACCTCTATGTTAAACAGCATCACCACCACCATCCTCTGTGTTGTAACATCGTCACCACCTCCAACCTCTGTGTGTTATAACATCGTCACAACAATCAACCTCTGTGTGTTATAACAGCGTCACCACAACCAACCTCTCTGTGTTATAACAGCGTCATCTCCACCATCCTCTGTGTGTTATAACAGCGTCACCAACACCAACCTCTTTGTGTTATAACAGCGTCACCACTAGCAACCTCTGTGCTATAGCAGCGTCACCACCACTAACCCACTGTGTTTATAACAGTCACCACCACCATCCTCTCTGTTATAACAGCGTCACCACCACCATCCTCTGTGTTATAACAGCGTCACCACAACCAACCTCTCTGTGATATAATAGCATTACCAACACCAACTTCTGTGTCTTATAACAGCATCACAACCACCAACCTCTGTGTGTTATAACAGCGTCACCACCAGCAACCACTGTGTTATAACAGCATCACCACAACCAACCTCTGTGTGTTATAACAGCGTCACCAACACCAACCTCTGTGTGTTATAACAGCGTTACACCCCCAACCTCTGTTTTATAACAGCGACACCACCACCAACCTCTGTGTTATAACAGCGTCACCATCACCAACCCTCTGTGTTTATAACAGTTACCACCACCAACCTCTGTGTGTTATAACAGCGTCACCACCATCAACCTCTGTGTGTTGTAACATCGTCACCACCACCAACCTCTGTGTGTTATAACTGCGTCACCACATCCAACATCTATGTGTTATAACAGCGTCACCACCACCAATCTCTGTGTTATAACAGCGTCACCAACACCAACCTCATTGTGTTACAACAGCGTCACCACCAGCAACTTCTGTGTTTTAACAGCGTCACCACCACCAACCCCCTGTGTTTATAACAGTCACCACCACCAACCTCTGTGTGTTTTAACAGCGTCACCACCACCAACCCCTGTGGGTTAAAACAGCGTCACCACCACCAACCTCTGTGTGTTATAACAGCGTTGCCACCACCAACCTCTGTGTCTTATAATAGCGTCACAACCACCAACCCCTGTGTGTTATAACAGTGTTAAAACCAACAACCTCTGTGAGTTATAACAGCGTCACCATCACTAACCTTTGTGTCTTATAAAAGAGTCAACCCCCACCAACCTCTGTGCCTTAAAACAGCGTCACCAAACACCAACCTCTGTGTTATAACAGTGTCATTATCAAGAACCTCTGTGTGTTGTAACAGCGTCACCAAACACCAACCTCTGTGTTATAACAGTGTCACCATCAAGAACCTCTGTGTTATAACAGCGTCAACACACCCAACCTCTGTGTCTTATAACAGCGTCACCACCACCAACCTCTGTGTTATAACAGCGTCACCACCACCAACCTCTGTGTGTTATAACAGATTCACAACACCCAACCTCTGCGTTTTAAAACAGCGTTACCACCAGCAACCTCTGTGTTATAACAGTGCCACCACCACCAACCTCTGTGTGATAACAACGTCACCATCACCACTCCTGTGTGTTATAATAGCGTCACTACCACCAACCTCTGTGTCTTATAACAGCGTCAACTCCACCAACCCCTGTGTAATATAACTGCGTCACCACCACCAACCTCTGTGTTATAACAGCGTCACCATCACCAACCTGTGTGTTATAACAGCGTCAAAACCACCAATATCTGTGTGTTATAACATCGTCACCACCACCAACCTCTGTGTTATAACAACGTCACCACCACCAACCTCTATGTTAAACAGCGTCAACACCACCATCCTCTGTGTTGTAACATCGTCACCACCTCCAACCTCTGTGTGTTATAACATCGTCACAACAATCAACCTCTGTGTGTTATAACAGCGTCACCACAACCAACCTCTCTGTGTTATAACAGCGTCATCTCCACCATCCTCTGTGTGTTATAACAGCGTCACCAACACCAACCTCTTTGTGTTATAACAGCGTCACCACTAGCAACCTCTGTGCTATAGCAGCGTCACCACCACTAACCCACTGTGTTTATAACAGTCACCACCACCATCCTCTCTGTTATAACAGCGTCACCACCACCATCCTTTGTGTTATAACAGCGTCACCACAACCAACCTCTCTGTGTTATAATAGCATTACCACCACCAACTTCTGTGTCTTATAACAGCGTCACCACCACCAACCTCTGTGTGTTATAACAGTGTCACCACCACCAACCTCTGTGTGTTATAACATCGTCACCACCACCAACCTATGTGTCTTATAACAGCGTAACCAACACCAACCTCAGTGTGTTATAACAGCGTCACCACCACCAACCTCTGTGTGTTATAACAGCGTCACCACCACCAACCTTTGTGTGTTATAACAGCGTCACCACCACCAACTTCTGTGTGTTATAGCAGCGTTACACCCCCAACCTCTGTGTAATAACAGCGTCACCACCACCAACCTCTATGTTTTATAACAGCGTCACCATCACCAACCCTCTGTGTTTATAACAGTCATCACCACCAGCCTCTGTGTGTTATAACAGCTTCACCACCACCAACCTCTGTGTGTTATAACAGCGTCAACACCACCAACCTCTGTGTGTTATAACAGTGTCACCACCACCAACCTCTGTGTGTTATAGCAGCGTTACACCCCCAACCTCTGTGTTATAACAGCGTCACCACCACCAACCTCTGTGTGTTATAACAGCGTCACCAACACCAACCTCTGTGTGTTATAACAGCGTCACCACCACCAACCTCTATGTTTTATGACAGCGTCACAACCACCAACCTCTGTGTGTTATAACAGCGTCACCACAAGCAACCACTGTGTTATAACAGCATCACCACCACCAACCTCTGTGTGTTATAACAGCGTCACCAACACCAACCTCTGTGTGTTATAACAGTGTTATAACAGCGTTACACCCCCAACCTCTGTGTTATAACAGCGTCACCACCACCAACCTCTATGTGTTATAACAGCGTCACCATCACCAACCCTCTGTGTTTATAACAGTCACCACCACCAACCTCTGTGTGTTATAACAGCGTCACCACCATCAACCTCTGTGTGTTGTAACATCGTCACCACCATCAACCTCTGTGTGTTGTAACATCGTCACCACCACCAACCTCTGTGTGTTATAACTGCGTCACCACATCCAACCTCTGTGTGTTATAACAGCGTCACCACCACCAATCTCTGTGTGTTATAACAGCGTCACCAACACCAACCTCATTGTGTTACAACAGCGTCACCACCACCAACCTCTGTGTGTTATAACAGCGTCACCACCACCAACCTCTGTGTGTTTTAACAGCGTTGCCACCACCAACCTCTGTGTCTTATAATAGCGTCACAACCACCAACCCCTGTGTGTTATAACAGCGTCACCACCCCCAACCTTTGTGTCTTATAAAAGAGTCACCCCCACCAACCTCTGTGCCCTAAAACAGCGTCACCAAACACCAACCTCTGTGTTATAACAGTGTCATTATCAAGAACCTCTGTGTGTTGTAACAGCGTCACCAAACACCAACCTCTGTGTTATAACAGTGTCACCATCAAGAACCTCTGTGTTATAACAGCGTCAACACACCCAACCTCTGTGTCTTATAACAGCGTCACCACCACCAACCTCTGTGTTATAACAGCGTCACCACCACCAACCTCTGTGTGTTATAACAGATTCACCACACCCAACCTCTGCGTTTTAAAACAGCGTTACCACCAGCAACCTCTGTGTTATAACAGTGCCACCACCACCAACCTCTGTGTGATAACAACGTCACCATCACCACTCCTGTGTGTTATAATAGCGTCACTACCACCAACCTCTGTGTCTTATAACAGCGTCAACTCCACCAACCCCTGTGTAATATAACTGCGTCACCACCACCAACCTCTGTGTTATAACAGCGTCACTATCACCAACCTGTGTGTTATAACAGCGTCAAAACCACCAATATCTGTGTGTTATAACAGCGTCACCACCACCAACCTCTGTGTTATAACAGCGTCACCACCACCAACCTCTATGTTAAACAGCGTCACCACCACCATCCTCTGTGTTGTAACATCGTCACCACCTCCAACCTCTGTGTGTTATAACATCGTCACAACAATCAACCTCTGTGTGTTATAACTGCGTCACCACAACCAACCTCTCTCTGTTATAACAGCGTCATCTCCAACATCCTCTGTTTGTTATAACAGCGTCACCAACACCAACCTCTTTGTGTTATAACAGCGTCACCACTAGCAACCTCTGTGCTATAGCAGCGTCACCACCACTAACCCACTGTGTTTATAACAGTCACCACCACCATCCTCTCTGTTATAACAGCGTCACCACCACCATCCTCTGTGTTATAACAGCGTCACCACAACCAACCTCTCTGTGATATAATAGCATTACCACCACCAACTTCTGTGTCTTATAACAGCGTCACCACCACCAACCTCTGTGTGTTATAACAGTGTCACCACCACCAACCTCTGTGTGTTATAACATCGTCACCACCACCAACCTATGTGTCTTATAACAGCGTAACCAACACCAACCTCAGTGTGTTATAACAGCGTCACCACCACCAACCTCTGTGTGTTATAACAGCGTCACCACCACCAACCTTTGTGTGTTATAACAGCGTCACCACCACCAACTTCTGTGTGTTATGGCAGCGTTACACCCCCAACCTCTGTGTAATAACAGGGTCACCACCACCAACCTCTATGTTTTATAACAGCGTCACCATCACCAACCCTCTGTGTTTATAACAGTCATCACCACCAACCTCTGTGTGTTATAACAGCTTCACCACCACCAACCTCTGTGTGTTATAACAGCGTCAACACCACCAACCTCAGTGTGTTATAACAGCGTCACCACCACCAACCTCTGTGTGTTATAGCAGCGTTACACCCCCAACCTCTGTGTTATAACAGCGTCACCACCACCAACCTCTGTGTGTTATAACAGCGTCACCAACACCAACCTCTGTGTGTTATAACAGCGTCACCACCACCAACCTCTATGTTTTATGACAGCGTCACAACCACCAACCTCTGTGTGTTATAACAGCGTCACCACAAGCAACCACTGTGTTATAACAGCATCACCACCACCAACCTCTGTGTGTTATAACAGCGTCACCAACACCAACCTCTGTGTGTTATAACAGTGTTATAACAGCGTTACACCCCCAACCTCTGTGTTATAACAGCGTCACCACCACCAACCTCTATGTGTTATAACAGCGTCACCATCACCAACCCTCTGTGTTTATAACAGTCACCACCACCAACCTCTGTGTGTTATAACAGCGTCACCACCATCAACCTCTGTGTGTTGTAACATCGTCACCACCACCAACCTCTGTGTGTTATAACTGCGTCACCACATCCAACCTCTATGTGTTATAACAGCGTCACCACCACCAATCTCTGTGTGTTATAACAGCGTCACCAACACCAACCTCATTGTGTTACAACAGCGTCACCACCACCAACCTCTGTGTGTTATAACAGCGTCACCACCACCAACCTCTGTGTGTTATAACAGCGTCACCACCACCAACCTCTGTGTGTTATAGCTGCGTTACACCCCAACCTCTGTGTTATAACAGCGTCACCACCACCAACCTCTATGTGTTATAACAGCGTCACCATCACCAACCCTCTGTGTTTATAACATTCACCACCACCAACCTCTCTGTGTTATAGCAGCGTCACCACACCAACCTCTGTGTTATAACAGCGTCACCACCACCAATTTCTGTGTGTTATAACAGCGTCACCAACACCAACCTCTGTGTGTTAAAACAGCGTCACTACCACCAACCTCTATGTTTTATGACAGCGTCACAAGCACCATCCTCTGTGTGTTATAACAGCGTCACCACCACCAACCTTTGTGTGTTATAACAGCGTCACCACCACCAACCTCTGTGTGTTATAGCAGCGTTACACCCCAACCTCTGTGTTATAACAGCGTCACCACCACCAACCTCTGTGTGTTATAACAGCGTCACCAACACCAACCTCTGTGTGTTAAAACAGCGTCACCACCACCAACCTCTATGTTTTATGACAGCGTCACAACCACCAACCTCTGTGTGTTATAACAGCGTCACCACCAGCAACCACTGTGTTATAACAGCATCACCACCACCAACCTCTGTGTGTTATAACAGCGTCACCAACACCAACCTCTGTGTGTTATAACAGTGTTATAACAGCGTTACACCCCCAACCTCTGTTATAACAGCGTCACCACCACCAACCTTTGTGTGTTATAACAGCGTCACCACCAACAACCTCTGTGTGTTGAAACATCGTCACCAACACCAACCTCTGTGTGTTTTCACAGCGTCACCACCACAAACCCCTGTGGGTTATAACAGCGTCACCACCACCAACCTCTGTGTGTTATACCAGCGTCACCACAACCAACCCCAGTGTGTTATAACAGCGTCATTACCACCAACCTCTGTGTGTTGTAACAGCGTCACGAACCACCAACCCCCAGTGTTTATAACAGAGTCTCCACCACCAACCTCTTTGTGGTTTAACAGCGTCACCACCACCAACCTCTGTGTATTATAACAGAGTCACCACCATAATCCTTTGTTTGTTATTACATCGTCATCACCACCAACCCCGATGTGTAATTACAGCGTCACCACCACCAACCACTGTGTGTTATAACAGCGTCACCACCACCAACCTCTGTGTTATAACAGCATCATCACCACCAACCTCTGTGTCATATAACAGTGTGACCACCACCAACCTCTGTGTGTTATAACAGCGTCACCAACACCAAACTCTGTGTGTTATAACAGCGTCACCACCACGAACCTCTGTGTGTTATAACAGCGTAACCACTATCATCCTTTGTGTGTTATTACATCGTCACCACCACCAACCCCTTGTTGTAATTACAGCGTCACCATCACCAACCACTGTGTGTAATAACAGCGTCACACCACCAAACTCTGTGTTATAACAGCATCACCACTACCAACCTCTGTCTCATATAACAGTGTGACCTCCACCAACCTCTCTGTGTTAAAACAGCGTCACCATCACCAACCTCTGTGTGTTATAACAGCGTCACCAACACTAACCTCTTTGTGTTATAACAGCGTCACCACCAGCAACCTCTGTGTGTTATAACAGCGTTACCACTACCAACCTCTGTGTGTTATAACAGCGTCACCACCACCAACCCCCAGTGTTTATGAACAGAGTCACCACCACCAACCTCTGTGTTGTTTAACAGCGTCACCAACACCAACCTCTGTGTGTTATAACAGCGTCACCAACACCAACCTCTGTGTGTTATAACAGCGTCACCACCACCAACCTCTATGTTTTATAATAGCGTCACAACCATCAACCTCTGTGTGTTATAACAGCGTCACCACCAGCAGCCACTGTGTTATAACTGCATCACCACCACCAACCTCTGTGTGTTATAACAGCGTCACCAACACCAACCTGTGTGTGTTATATTAGCGTCACCACCACCAACCTTTGTGTGTTATAACAGCGTCACAACCACCAACCCCTGTGTGTTAGAACAGCGTCACCATCACCAACACGTGTGTTATAACAGCGTCACCACCACCAACCTCTGTGTGTTATAACAGCGTCACAACAACCAACCTCTGTGTGTTATAACAGCGTCATCTCCACCATCCTCTGTGTGTTATAACAGCGTCACCAACACCAACCTCTTTGTATTATAACAACGTCACCACCAGCAACCTCTGTGTTATAACAGCGTCACCACCACCAACCCCTTTTGTTTATAACAGTCACCACCACCAACCTGTGTGTGTTATAACATCGTCACCACCACTAACCCCTGTGTGTTATAACAATGTCACCACCACCAACCTCTTTGTGTTATGACAGCGTCACCACCACCAACCTCTGTGTGTTATAACAGCGTCACCACCACCAACCTATGTGTGTTATAACAGCGTAACCAACACCAAACTCTGTGTGTTATAACAGTGTCACCAACACCAACCTCTGTGTGTTATAACAGCGTCACCACCACCAACCTCTGTGTGTTATAACAGCGTCACCACCACCAACACCCAGTATTTATAACAGCGTCACCAGCACCAACCTCTGTGTAGTTTATCAGCGTCACCAACACCAACCTCTGTGTTATAACAGCGTCACCACCATCATCCATTGTGTGTTACAACAGCGTCACCACTACTACCCCTTGTGTGTTATAACAGCGTCACCACCACCACCAACCACTGTGTGTTATAACAGCGTCACAAACCAACCTATGTGTGTTATAACAGCGTCACCACCACCAACCTCTGTGTCACATAAAAGTGTGACCACCACCAAACTCTGTGTGTTATATCAGCGTCACAACAACCAACGTCTGTGTGTTATAACAGCGTCACCACAACCAACCACTCTGTGTTATAAGAGCGTCACCACCACCAACCTCCGTGTTATAACAGTGTCACCACCACCAACCTCTGTGTGTTATAACAGCGTTACCACCACCAACCCCTGTGTGTTATAACAGCTTCACCTCCACTAACCTGTGTGTTATAACAGCGTCACCTCCACTAACCTCTGTGTTTTATAACCACGTCAGCTTCACCAACCTCTTTGTTTTATAACAGCGTCACCATCACCAACCTCTGTGTTATAACAGCGTCACCACAACCAACCCCAGTGTATTATAACAGCGTCAAAACCACCAACCTCTGTGTGTTATAAGAGCGTCACCACCACCAACCTCTGTGTGTTATGACAGCGTCACCACCACCAACCTCTGTGTGTTATAACAGCGTCACCACCACCAACCTCTGTGTCTTAGAACAGCTTCACCACCACCAACCCCTGTGTGTTATAACAGTGTTAAAACCAACAACCTCTGTGAGTTATTCCAGCGTCACCATCACTAACCTCTGTGTGTTATAACAGCGTCACCACCACCAACCTTTGTGTGTTATAAAAGCGTCACCCCCACCAACCTCTATGCCTTAAAACAGCGTCACCAAACACCAACCTCTGTGTTATAACAGTAGCATTATCAAGAACCTCTGTGTGTTGTAACAGCGTCACCAAACACCAACCTCTGTGTTATAACAGTGTCACCATCAAGATCCTCTGTGTTATATCAGCGTCAACACACCCAACCTCTGTGTCTTATAACAGCGTCACCACCACCAACCTCTGTGTTATAACAGCGTCACCACCACCCTGACCTGTGTGTTATAACAGTGTCATCACCACCAACCTCTGTGTCATAACAGCGTCACAACCACCAACCTCTGTGTGTTATAACAGATTCACCACAACCAACCTCTGCGTTTTAAAACAGCGTTACCACCAGCAACCTCTGTGTTATAAAAGTGCCACCACCACTAACCTCTGTGTGATAACAGCGTCACCATCACCAACCCCTGTGTGTTATAATAGCGTCACTACCACCAACCTCTGTGTCTTATAACAGCGTCACAACAACCAATCTCTGTGTGTTATAACACCTTCACCACCACCAACCTCAGTGTGTTATAGCAGCGTCACCACCCCTAACCTCTGTGTTATAACACCGTCACCATCACCAACCTCTGTGTGTTATAACAGCGTCACCACCACCAACCTCTGTGTTACAACAGCGTCACCACCACCAACCTCTATGTTAAACAGCGTCACCACCACCATCCTCTGTGTTGTAACATCGTCACCACCTCCAACCTCTGTGTGTTATAACATCGTCACAACAACTAACCTCTGTGTGTTATAACAGCGTCACCACAACCAATCTCTGTGTGTTATAACAGCGTCACCAACACCAACCTCTGTGTGTTATAACAGCGTCACCACCACCAACCTCTATGTTTTATGACAGCGTCACAACCACCATCCTCTGTGTGTTATAACAGCGTCACCAACACCAACCTCTTTGTGTTAAAACAGCGTCACCACTAGCAACCTCTATGTTATAACAGCGTCACCACCACCAACCCACTGTGTTTATAACAGTCACCACCACCATCCTCTCTGTTATAACAGCGTCACCACCACCATCCTCTGTGTTATAACAGCGTCAACACAACCAACCTCTATGTGTTATAATAGCATTACCACCACCAACTTCTGTGTCTTATAACAGCGTCACCACCACCAACCTCTGTGTGTTATAACAGTGTCACCACCACTGACCTCTGTGTGTTATAACAGCGTCACCACCACCAACCTATGTGTCTTATAACCGCGTAATTAACACCAAACTCTGTGTGTTATAACAGCGTCACCACCACCAACCTCTGTGTGTTATAACAGCGTCACCACCACCAACCTCTGTGTGTTATAACAACGTCACCACCAGCAACCTCTGTGTGTTATAGCTGCGTTACACCCCCAACCTCTGTGTTATAACAGCGTCACCACCACCAACCTCTATGTGTTATAACAGCGTCACCATCACCAACCCTCTGTGTTTATAACAGTCACCACCACCAACCTCTCTGTTTTATAACAGCGTCACCACACCAACCTCTGTGTGTTATAACAGCGTCACCACCACCAACCTTTGTGTGTTATAACAGCGTCACCACCACCAACCTCTGTGTGTTATAGCAGCGTTACACCCCAACCTCTGTGTTATAACAGCGTCACCACCACCAACCTCTGTGTGTTATAACAGCGTCACCAACACCAACCTCTGTGTGTTATAACAGCGTCACCACCACCAACCTCTATGTTTTATGACAGCGTCACAACCACCAACCTCTGTGTGTTATAACAGCGTCACCACCAGCAACCACTGTGTTATAATAGCATCACCACCACCAACCTCTGTGTGTTATAACAGCGTCACCAACACCAACCTCTGTGTGTTATAACAGCGTTACACCCCCAACCTCTGTGTTATAACAGCGTCACCACCACCAACCTCTATGTGTTATAACAGCGTCACCATCACCAACCCTCTGTGTTTATAACAGTCACCACCACCAACCTCTGTGTGTTATAACAGCGTCACCACCATCAACCTCTGTGTGTTGTAACATCGTCACCACCACCAACCTCTGTGTGTTATAACTGCGTCACCACATCCAACGTCTATGTGTTATAACAGCGTCACCACCACCAATCTCTGTGTGTTATCACAGCGACACCAACACCAACCTGTGTGTGTTATAGCAGCGTCACCACCACCAGGGAGGGAGTTGAGGTCGAGGGAGGGGGTAGACGTACCGTGCGCGCTCCGTTAAAATCGTGACATTAACAGGGATTCGTAGGACTACTGCCGTGGACTACTGATTACAGACATAACAAAGTGCATAGTGACCGCTGGAAAATTGAAAATAGTCATTAACAATAGAACTTTGTGTTAAATAGAGAATAAACGGGAGACCACGTGTGAGCCAGTGAACGAGGCTTTGTGTACATGCGTGTATTAGGATAAAAAAAAACGAAACAAAAAAAAAATAGTGAACGGTGATTCGTGGAACAGTGATGTGGAACGGGTATCACAACAACATATAAGTTGGAAGTGAATATTATAAATATAGAACACTAGAAATATAAAATAGTGGCAAGAGGCGGCATCAGTGGTTATAAATCGGGTAACTGGAAACTGGTGACATCAACCTGGGCCACAAGAGGTCACCTGTACTGACCGGGGGACCAGCCTCGCTACCTACGCTAAGTACCTGCCATAAAGTTTGAACAAAATAACACACATAATATTACAAATATACGATATACATATAATATTATAATATTAAACATATAAATATATATACATATATATTGTTACAAATATACAATATACATATAATATTATAAATATATAGATATATACAACAAAACAAGGCAATATGGGAGTAAATAAACACATTTGTGGCCACTGTAACAACTTCTTAAAGACGAAGGTAACGGGAATTGAATGTTATATCTGTAAGACTAGATTCCATTCGGCTTGTACAGGAGTGAGTAACACTACGGCACTGAGAGATGGCCACTTGCTCTGGGTGTGTAAAAATGACCTGCCAGCTTGGAATATCCTAAAAAACCTTCTAGATAACATGACGCATGATCGGAAAACATCATTCATTGGAAGCCTACCAGCCATCCAGAAGGAGTGGGAAAGGAACAACAATTCTAATATACAAGGGGCGGAGGCTATAGTCAGGGATGAAACTGAGGCTGAAACTCAGGAAGTTGCAAACTCTGACTCAGTAGGCCTGGATGTAGATGACAGTAAACTAGAAAGTGTACCAGACAGCACTGACAGCTCGATAGGTACAGACACCACGACGGTTCTCGATAGAGCAATTCAGAACAGAAGGACAGACTTATGCAAATTTTATGCAAAGGGCATATGCAGACATAGATATGCTGGTAATAAGAAAGGATTAGAATGCAGTTACCAACATCCCAAAAAATGTTTAAATATGCTTAGGAAAGGTGAGTGTCGATTTGGATCAATATGTAGGTTTTTCCATCCTGACATGTGCCAAACCTCACTGGAGGACAGGAAATGCTATGACCTTAGCTGCCCACACTTTCACGTGAAAGGCACGGAACGCTACATAAAGAGTGGCAAGCAGGATAATGAATTTGGAGGAAACTCTATAAATTTTTTATACCAGACCGGCAGAGAATTCAAAAGAAGCAGCATGGAGAGTGTATGGAACTGGATGCCAGATCCACTGGCATTCCAGAATTACAGATACAATTACCCACCGAAAGGGAACTACAACTACGACAGAAAACTGCCCTACACCAATCAGTACTGGTCAGAACAAACTCATTATGTCCACGATTAATGGACGTGCCGAAAAAGTCTCCCATTCAAACTATCACTAATAGAGTAACCTCATTCATCTTTGCCAACATACAAGGACTGAAAACAAGAACAAACAACAAAGTACAGTTCATAAATGGCCTCCTCACGGAGTCAAATGCAGTATTTGGAGCTTTCACAGAAACCCATGCAGGGGAATTGTTGGACAGTGAGATCTGGATTCCAGGATATAACCTATACAGGTGTGATAGGAAAATTAGGTCACATGGAGGAGTGGGTCTGTATATTAGGGAAGACCTTGTATGCTCGGAGCTCCTAAACGTTACAAATGAGGTGGTAGAGGTACTGGGATTAAAAATAGAGAAAATAAATTTAGTGATTATACTAATATACAAACCGCCAGATGCAACGGCTGAGGAATTCACAGAACAGATAAGCAAAATAGAGAATAGCCTTGATAATTTGGAGAACCCGATACCTGATATTATTTTCCTAGGTGACTTCAACTTGCCTAGTCTCAGGTGGAAAATAGCAAACAATAATATTATACCAGGAAATCTATCAGGACCTAACCAACCACAGATTAGAGAACTACTTAGATTCTGTGACAAATTTTCACTCAATCAGCAGATATCGGAGCCAACGAGAAATGAAAATATTCTAGATCTGGTCTTTACGAACAATGAAGACATTATCAGAGACATTACGATATCAGATACCACATACTCAGATCACAAACTCATTGAAGTGCAAACGACCATCAATACTCAGAATAGACCTAAAACGTTGATAAAGCGAGAGGGGCTATTCAGTAAATTCAATTTTAATAATAAAAGGATAGACTGGGAGATAATAAACAGGGAACTTACAAACATTCCATGGGGAACTGTTCTAAATAATACAAGTCCTACAGAAGGAATAGAAAAACTTACTTCAGAAGCGTATCAAGTCTGTCTGAAACATGTTCCTTTGAGGAAAGCCAGAAAGAGATCTAACGTAGAAAGAGAACGCAGACGACACTATAAACGCAGGAAAAAAATAACGGAACTGCTTATGCAGACACGAATTTCCCGTCAAAGAAGGAATAATTTAAATAGGGAGATTGAAGAAATCGAGCGGAAATTGAAACACTCATATGAAACTGAAGAAAGGCAGTTAGAACAGAAAGCAATTCAGGAAATAAAGAAAAATCCAAAATATTTTTTCTCATATGCGAAATCAAAAGCAAAAACCACTGCCAGTATTGGACCTATTCGTACAAGTGAAGGTTCATACACGGAGGATGACAAAGAAATTAGTGAAATCCTAAAAAAGCAGTATGAGGACATGTTTAGCACTCCAATAAACAACATGAAGGTGGAAGATCCAGACAATTTCTTTATGCGGGATATTCAAACCCCGGTAAATATAACTGATATAAACACGAGCGCACTAAATTTTGAAAAAGAAATTGAAAACATGCCCATGCACTCGGCCCCAGGTCCAGACTCATGGAATTCAATATTTATAAAGAAATGCAAAGTGCCGGTAGCACAGGCACTCAGTATAGTGTGGAGGAAGAGCTTGGACACGGGGGAGATACCAGATGCACTTAAAGTAGCAGACATAGCCCCTCTACACAAGGGAGGGAGCAAAGCATTGGCAAAAAATTATAGACCAGTTGCACTAACATCGCACATCATAAAAGTATTTGAGAGAGTGATTAGGAGTCAGGTCACCAATTTCATGGAGACCAATGACCTTCATAACCCAGGCCAACATGGATTTCGAGCGGGAAGATCGTGCCTCTCACAGCTACTTGAGCACTACGACAAAGTCACTGAGGCATTAGAAGAGAAACAGAATGCTGATGTGATATACACGGACTTCGCAAAGGCCTTCGATAAATGTGACCATGGCGTGATAGCACACAAAATGAAGTCAATGGGAATAACCGGTAAAGTAGGACGCTGGATACTCAGTTTTCTGTCAAACAGGACTCAGCGAGTAACTGTCAACCATATAAAATCTAGTCCAAGTGCAGTGAAAAGCTCTGTACCTCAGGGTACAGTCCTTGCACCACTGCTTTTCCTTATTCTCATATCAGATATAGACAAAAATACAAGTCACAGCTTCGTATCATCCTTTGCAGATGACACAAAAATCAGTATGAAAATTACCTCGGCTGAGGACATTGAAAAACTTCAAGCTGATATTAATAAAGTTTTCGACTGGGCATCAGAAAATAACATGATGTTTAACAGTGATAAATTCCAGGTACTCAGGTACGGTAAAAATGAGGACCTTAAACATAATACAGAGTACAAAACACAATCAAATGTACCCATAGTAGGAAAACAGCATGTAAAGGATTTGGGAATAATAATGTCTGACGACCTAACGTTTAAGGAGCATAACCAAGCAAATATTGCGACAGCCAGAAAAATGATAGGATGGATTACGAGAACTTTCAAATCCAGGGATCCCATCACAATGGTTGTACTCTTCAAGGCACTTGTGTTGTCCCGTTTTGAGTACTGCTCAGTACTCACTTCCCCCTTCAAAGCAGGAGAGATTGCTGAAATAGAGGGAATACAGAGAACATATACGGCACGCATAGACGCAATAAAGCACCTAAATTATTGGGATCGTCTCAAAGCCCTCCAAATGTACTCACTAGAAAGAAGACGAGAGAGATATCAAATAATATACACCTGGAAGATACTAGAGGGCCAAGTACCAAATCTACACAGTAAAATAACAACGTACTGGAGTGAACGACATGGAAGAAAATGTAGAATAGAACCAATGAAGAGCAGAGGTGCCATAGGCACAATCAGAGAACACTGTATAAACATCAGAGGTCTGCGGTTGTTCAACGTCCTCCCAGCAAGCATAAGAAATATTGCCGGAACAACCGTGGACATTTTCAAGAGGAAACTAGATTTATTCCTCCAAGGAGTGCCGGACCAACCGGGCTGTGGTGGGTATGTGGGCCTGCGGGCCGCTCCAAGCAACAGCCTGGTGGACCAAACTCTCACAAGTCGAGCCTGGCCTCGGGCCGGGCTTGGGGAGTAGACGAACTCCCAGAACCCAATCAACCAGGTATCAACCAACCTCTGTGTGTTATAACAGCGTCACAACCACCAACCCCTGTGTGTTAGAACAGCGTCACCACCACCAACACCTGTGTTATAACAGCGTCACCACCACCAACCTCTGTGTGTTATAACAGCGTCACAACAACCAACCTCTGTGTGTTATAACAGCGTCATCGCCACCATCCTCTGTGTGTTATAACAGCGTCACCAACACCAACCTCTTTGTATTATAACAACGTCACCACCAGCAACCTCTGTGTTATAACAGCGTCACCACCACCAACCCCTTTTGTTTATAACAGTCACCACCACCAACCTGTGTGTGTTATAACAGCGTCACCACCACTAACGCCTGTGTGTTATAACAATGTCACCACCACCAACCTCTTTGTGTTATGACAGCGTATCCACCACCAACCTCTGTGTGTTATAACAGCGTCACCACCACCAACTTATGTGTGTAATAACAGCGTAACCAACACCAAACTCTGTGTGTTATAACAGCGTCACCAACACCAACCTCTGTGTGTTATAACAGCGTCACCACCACCAACCTCTGTGTGGTTTATCAGCGTCACAAACACGAACCTCTGTGTTATAACAGCGTCACCACCATCATCCATTGTGTGTTATAACAGCGTCACCACCACTACCCCTTGTGTGTTATAACAGCGTCACCACCACCACCAACCACTGTGTGTTATAACAGCGTCACAAACCAACCTATGTGTGTTATAAAAGCATCACCACCACCAACCTCTGTGTCATATAAAAGTGTGACCACCACCAACCTCTGTGTGTTATATCAGCGTCACAACAACCAACGTCTGTGTGTTATAACAGCGTCACCACGACCAACCACTCTATGTTATAACAGCGTCACCACCACCAACCTCCGTGTTATAACAGCGTCACCACCACCAACCTCTGTGTGTTATAACAGCGTTACCACCGCCAACCCCTGTGTGTTATAACAGCTTCACCTCCACTAACCTCTGTGTGTTATAACAGCGTGTTCTCCACTAACCTCTGTGTGTTATAACCACGTCAGCTCCACCAACCTTTGTGTTTTATAACAGCGTCACCATCACCTACCTCTGTGTTATAACAGCGTCACCACAACCAACCCCAGTGTATTATAACAGCGTCAAAACCACCAACCTCTGTGTGTTATAAGAGCGTCACCACCACAAACCTCTGTGTGTTATAACAGCGTCACCACCACCAACCTATGTGTGTTATAACAGCGTAACCAACACCAAACTCTGTGTGTTATAACAGCGTCACCAACACCAACCTCTGTGTGTTATAACAGCGTCACCACCACCAACCTCTGTGTGTTATAACAGCGTCACCACCACCAACACCCAGTATTTATAACAGCGTCACCAGCACCAACCTCTGTGTGGTTTATCAGCGTCACCAACACCAACCTCTGTGTTATAACAGCGTCACCACCATCATCCATTGTGTGTTATAACAGCGTCACCACCACTACCCCTTGTGTGTTATAACAGCGTCACCACCACCACCAACCACTGTGTGTTATAACAGCATCACCACCACCAACCTCTGTGTCATATAAAAGTGTGACCACCACCAAACTCTGTGTGTTATATCAGCGTCACAACAACCAACGTCTGTGTGTTATAACAGCGTCACCACAACCAACCACTCTGTGTTATAACAGCGTCACCACCACCAACCTCCGTGTTATAACAGCGTCACCACCACCAACCTCTGTGTGTTATAACAGCGTTACCACCACCAACCCCTGTGTGTTATAACAGCTTCACCTCCACTAACCTGTGTGTTATAACAGCGTCACCTCCACTAACCTCTGTGTTTTATAACCACGTCAGCTCCACCAACCTCTGTGTTTTATAACAGCGTCACCATCACCAAACTCTGTGTTATAACAGCTTCACCACAACCAACCCCAGTGTATTATAACAGCGTCAAAACCACCAACCTCTGTGTGTTATAAGAGCGTCACCACCACCAACCTCTGTGTCTTATAACAGCGTCAACTCCACCAACCCCTGTGTAATATAACTGCGTCACCACCACCAACCTCTGTGTTATAACAGCGTCACTATCACCAACCTGCGTGTTATAACAGCGTCAAAACCACCAATATCTGTGTGTTATAACAGCGTCACCACCACCAACCTCTGTGTTATAACAGCGTCACCACCACCAACCTCTATGTTAAACAGCGTCACCACCACCATCCTCTGTGTTGTAACATCGTCACCACCTCCAACCTCTGTGTGTTATAACATCGTCACAACAATCAACCTCTGTGTGTTATAACAGCGTCATTACAACCAACCTCTCTGTGTTATAACAGCGTCATCTCCACCATCCTCTGTGTGTTATAACAGCGTCACCAACACCAACCTCTTTGTGTTATAACAGCGTCACCACTAGCAACCTCTGTGCTATAGCAGCGTCACCACCACTAACCCACTGTGTTTATAACAGTCACCACCACCATCCTCTCTGTTATAACAGCGTCACCACCACCATCCTCTGTGTTATAACAGCGTCACCACAACCAACCTCTCTGTGTTATAATAGCATTACCACCACCAACTTCTGTGTCTTATAACAGCGTCACCACCACCAACCTCTGTGTGTTATAACAGTGTCACCACCACCAACCTCTGTGTGTTATAACATCGTCACCACCACCAACCTATGTGTCTTATAACAGCGTAACCAACACCAACCTCAGTGTGTTATAACAGCGTCACCACCACCAACCTCTGTGTGTTATAACAGCGTCACCACCACCAACCTTTGTGTGTTATAACAGCGTCACCACCACCAACTTCTGTGTGTTATAGCAGCGTTACACCCCCAACCTCTGTGTAATAACAGGGTCACCACCACCAACCTCTATGTTTTATAACAGCGTCACCATCACCAACCCTCTGTGTTTATAACAGTCATCACCACCAACCTCTGTGTGTTATAACAGCTTCACCACCACCAACCTCTGTGTGTTATAACAGCGTCACCACCACCACCAACCACTGTGTGTTATAACAGCGTCACAAACCAACCTATGTGTGTTATAAAAGCGTCACCACCACCAACCTCTGTGTCATATAAAAGTGTGACCACCACCAACCTCTGTGTGTTATATCAGCGTCACAACAACCAACGTCTGTGTGTTATAACAGCGTCACCACGACCAACCACTCTATGTTATAACAGCGTCACCACCACCAACCTCCGTGTTATAACAGCGTCACCACCACCAACCTCTGTGTGTTATAACAGCGTTACCACCACCAACCCCTGTGTGTTATAACAGCTTCACCTCCACTAACCTCTGTGTGTTATAACAGCGTGTTCTCCACTAACCTCTGTGTGTTATAACCACGTCAGCTCCACCAACCTTTGTGTTTTATAACAGCGTCACCATCACCAACCTCTGTGTTATAACAGCGTCACCACAACCAACCCCAGTGTATTATAATAGCGTCAAAACCACCAACCTCTGTGTGTTATAAGAGCGTCACCACCACAAACCTCTGTGTGTTATAACAGCGTCACCACCACCAACCTATGTGTGTTATAACAGCGTAACCAACACCAAACTCTGTGTGTTATAACAGCGTCACCAACACCAACCTCTGTGTGTTATACCAGCGTCACCACCACCAACCTCTGTGTGTTATAACAGCGTCACCACCACCAACACCCAGTATTTATAACAGCGTCACCAGCACCAACCTCTGTGTGGTTTATCAGCGTCACCAACACCAACCTCTGTGTTATAACAGCGTCACCACCATCATCCATTGTGTGTTATAACAGCGTCACCACCACTACCCCTTGTGTGTTATAACAGCGTCAACACCACCACCAACCACTGTGTGTTATAACAGCGTCACCACCACCAACCTCTGTGTCATATAAAAGTGTGACCACCACCAAACTCTGTGTGTTATATCAGCGTCACAACAACCAACGTCTGTGTGTTATAACAGCGTCACCACAACCAACCACTCTGTGTTATAACAGCGTCACCACCACCAACCTCCGTGTTATAACAGCGTCACCACCACCAACCTCTGTGTGTTATAACAGCGTTACCACCACCAACCCCTGTGTGTTATAACAGCTTCACCTCCACTAACCTGTGTGTTATAACAGCGTCACCTCCACTAACCTCTGTGTTTTATAACCACGTCAGCTCCACCAACCTCTGTGTTTTATAACAGCGTCACCATCACCAAACTCTGTGTTATAACAGCTTCACCACAACCAACCCCAGTGTATTATAACAGCGTCAAAACCACCAACCTCTGTGTGTTATAAGAGCGTCACCACCACCAACCTCTGTGTCTTATAACAGCGTTAACTCCACCAACCCCTGTGTAATATAACTGCGTCACCACCACCAACCTCTGTGTTATAACAGCGTCACTATCACCAACCTGCGTGTTATAACAGCGTCAAAACCACCAATATCTGTGTGTTATAACAGCGTCACCACCACCAACCTGTGTTATAACAGCGTCACCACCACCAACCTCTATGTTAAACAGCGTCACCACCACCATCCTCTGTGTTGTAACATCGTCACCACCTCCAACCTCTGTGTGTTATAACATCGTCACAACAATCAACCTCTGTGTGTTATAACAGCGTCACCACAACCAACCTCTCTGTGTTATAACAGCGTCATCTCCACCATCCTCTGTGTGTTATAACAGCGTCACCAACACCAACCTCTTTGTGTTATAACAGCGTCACCACTAGCAACCTCTGTGCTATAGCAGCGTCACCACCACTAACCCACTGTGTTTATAACAGTCACCACCACCATCCTCTCTGTTATAACAGCGTCACCACCACCATCCTCTGTGTTATAACAGCGTCACCACAACCAACCTCTCTGTGTTATAATAGCATTACCACCACCAACTTCTGTGTCTTATAACAGCGTCACCACCACCAACCTCTGTGTGTTATAACAGTGTCACCACCACCAACCTCTGTGTGTTATAACATCGTCACCACCACCAACCTATGTGTCTTATAACAGCGTAACCAACACCAACCTCAGTGTGTTATAACAGCGTCACCACCACCAACCTCTGTGTGTTATAACAGCGTCACCACCACCAACCTTTGTGTGTTATAACAGCGTCACCACCACCAACTTCTGTGTGTTATAGCAGCGTTACACCCCCAACCTCTGTGTAATAACAGGGTCACCACCACCAACCTCTATGTTTTATAACAGCGTCACCATCACCAACCCTCTGTGTTTATAACAGTCATCACCACCAACCTCTGTGTTTATAACAGTCATCACCACCAACCTCTGTGTGTTATAACAGCTTCACCACCACCAACCTCTGTGTGTTATAACAGCGTCAACACCACCAACCTCAGTGTGTTATAACAGCGTCACCACCACCAACCTCTGTGTGTTATAGCAGCGTTACACCCCCAACCTCTGTGTTATAACACCGTCACCACCACCAACCTCTGTGTGTTATAACAGCGTCACCACCACCAAACTCTATGTTTTATGAGAGCGTCACAACCACCAACCTCTGTGTGTTATAACAGCGTCACCACAAGCAACCACTGTGTTATAACAGCATCACCACCACCAACCTCTGTGTGTTATAACAGCGTCACCAACACCAACCTCTGTGTGTTATAACAGTGTTATAACAGCGTTACACCCCCAACCTCTGTGTTATAACAGCGTCACCACCACCAACCTCTATGTGTTATAACAGCGTCACCATCACCAACCCTCTGTGTTTATAACAGTCACCACCACCAACCTCTGTGTGTTATAACAGCGTCACCACCATCAACCTCTGTGTGTTGTAACATCGTCACCACCACCAACCTCTGTGTGTTATAACTGCGTCACCACATCCAACCTCTATGTGTTATAACAGCGTCACCACCACCAATCTCTGTGTGTTATAACAGCGTCACCAACACCAACCTCATTGTGTTACAACAGCGTCACCACCACCAACCTCTGTGTGTTATAACAGCGTCACCACCACCAACCCCCAGTGTTTATAACAGAGTCACCACCACCAACCTCTGTGTTGTTTAACAGCGTCACCAACACCAACCTCTGTGTGTTATAACAGCGTCACCAACACCAACCTCTGTGTGTTATAACAGCGTCACCACCACCAACCTCTATGTTTTATAATAGCGTCACAACCATCAACCTCTGTGTGTTATAACAGCGTCACCACCAGCAGCCACTGTGTTATAACTGCATCACCACCACCAACCTCTGTGTGTTATAACAGCGTCACCAACACCAACCTGTGTGTGTTATATTAGCGTCACCACCACCAACCTTTGTGTGTTATAACAGCGTCACAACCACCAACCCCTGTGTGTTAGAACAGCGTCACCATCACCAACACGTGTGTTATAACAGCGTCACCACCACCAACCTCTGTGTGTTATAACAGCGTCACAACAACCAACCTCTGTGTGTTATAACAGCGTCATCTCCACCATCCTCTGTGTGTTATAACAGCGTCACCAACACCAACCTGTTTGTATTATAACAACGTCACCACCAGCAACCTCTGTGTTATAACAGCGTCACAACCACCAACCCCTGTGTGTTAGAACAGCGTCACCATCACCAACACGTGTGTTATAACAGCGTCACCACCACCAACCTCTGTGTGTTATAACAGCGTCACAACAACCAACCTCTGTGTGTTATAACAGCGTCATCTCCACCATCCTCTGTGTGTTATAACAGCGTCACCAACACCAACCTGTTTGTATTATAACAACGTCACCACCAGCAACCTCTGTGTTATAACAGCGTCACCACCACCAACCCCTTTTGTTTATAACAGTCACCACCACCAACCTGTGTGTGTTATAACATCGTCACCACCACTAACCCCTGTGTGTTATAACAATGTCACCACCACCAACCTCTTTGTGTTATGACAGCGTCACCACCACCAACCTCTGTGTGTTATAACAGCGTCACCACCACCAACCTATGTGTGTTATAACAGCGTAACCAACACCAAACTCTGTGTATTATAACAGTGTCACCAACACCAACCTCTGTGTGTTATAACAGCGTCACCACCACCAACCTCTGTGTGTTATAACAGCGTCACCACCACCAACACCCAGTATTTATAACAGCGTCACCAGCACCAACCTCTGTGTAGTTTATCAGCGTCACCAACACCAACCTCAGTGTTATAACAGCGTCAATACCATCATCCATTGTGTGTTACAACAGCGTCACCACCACTACCCCTTGTGTGTTATAACAGCGTCACCACCACCACCAACCACTGTGTGTTATATCAGCGTCACAACAACCAACGTCTGTGTGTTATAACAGCGTCACCACAACCAACCACTCTGTGTTATAACAGCGTCACCACCACCAACCTCCGTGTTATAACAGCGTCACCACCACCAACCTCTGTGTGTTATAACAGCGTTACCACCACCAACCCCTGTGTGTTATAACAGCTTCACCTCCACTAACCTGTGTGTTATAACAGCGTCACCTCCACTAACCTCTGTGTTTTATAACCACGTCAGCTTCACCAACCTCTGTGTTTTATAACAGCGTCACCATCACCAACCTCTGTGTTAAAACAGCGTCACCACAACCAACCCCAGTGTATTATAACAGCGTCAAAACCACCAACCTCTGTGTGTTATAAGAGCGTCACCACCACCAACCTCTGTGTCTTAGAACAGCTTCACCACCACCAACCCCTGTGTGTTATAACAGTGTTAAAACCAACAACCTCTGTGAGTTATTCCAGCGTCACCATCACTAACCTCTGGGTGTTATAACAGCGTCACCACCACCAACCTTTGTGTGTTATAAAAGCGTCACCCCCACCAACCTCTATGCCTTAAAACAGCGTCACCAAACACCAACCTCTGTGTTATAACAGTAGCATTATCAAGAACCTCTGTGTGTTGTAACAGCGTCACCAAACACCAACCTCTGTGTTATAACAGTGTCACCATCAAGATCCTCTGTGTTATATCAGCGTCAACACACCCAACCTCTGTGTCTTATAACAGCGTCACCACCACCAACCTCTGTGTTATAACAGCGTCACCACCACCCTCCCCTGTGTGTTATAACAGTGTCATCACCACCAACCTCTGTGTCATAACAGCGTCACAACCACCAACCTCTGTGTGTTATAACAGATTCACCACAACCAACCTCTGCGTTTTAAAACAGCGTTACCACCAGCAACCTCTGTGTTATAAAAGTGCCACCACCACTAACCTCTGTGTGATAACAGCGTCACCATCACCAACCCCTGTGTGTTATAATAGCGTCACTACCACCAACCTCTGTGTCTTATAACAGCGTCACAACAACCAATCTCTGTGTGTTATAACACCTTCACCACCACCAACCTCAGTGTGTTATAGCAGCATCACCACCCCTAACCTCTGTGTTATAACACCGTCACCATCACCAACCTCTGTGTGTTATAACAGCGTCACCACCACCAACCTCTGTGTTACAACAGCGTCACCACCACCAACCTCTATGTTAAACAGCGTCACCACCACCATCCTCTGTGTTGTAACATCGTCACCACCTCCAACCTCTGTGTGTTATAACATCGTCACAACAACTAACCTCTGTGTGTTATAACAGCGTCACCACAACCAATCTCTGTGTGTTATAACAGCGTCACCAACACCAACCTCTGTGTGTTATAACAGCGTCACCACCACCAACCTCTATGTTTTATGACAGCGTCACAACCACCATCCTCTGTGTGTTATAACAGCGTCACCAACACCAACCTCTTTGTGTTAAAACAGCGTCACCACTAGCAACCTCTGTGTTATAACAGCGTCACCACCACCAACTCACTGTGTTTATAACAGTCACCACCACCATCCTCTCTGTTATAACAGCGTCACCACCACCATCCTCTGTGTTATAACAGCGTCAACACAACCAACCTCTATGTGTTATAATAGCATTACCACCACCAACTTCTGTGTCTTATAACAGCGTCACCACCACCAACCTCTGTGTGTTATAACAGTATCACCACCACTGACCTCTGTGTGTTATAACAGCGTCACCACCACCAACCTATGTGTCTTATAACCGCTTAACCAACACCAAACTCTGTGTGTTATAACAGCGTCACCACCACCAACCTCTGTGTGTTATAACAGCGTCACCACCACCAACCTCTGTGTGTTATAACAACGTCACCACCAGCAACCTCTGTGTGTTATAGCTGCGTTACACCCCCAACCTCTGTGTTATAACAGCGTCACCACCACCAACCTCTATGTGTTATAACAACGTCACCATCACCAACCCTCTGTGTTTATAACAGTCACCACCACCAACCTCTCTGTTTTATAACAGCGTCACCACACCAACCTCTGTGTGTTATAACAGCGTCACCACCACCAACCTTTGTGTGTTATAACAGCGTCACCACCACCAACCTCTGTGTGTTATTGCAGCATTACACCCCAACCTCTGTGTTATAACAGCGTCACCACCACCAACCTCTGTGTGTTATAACAGCGTCACCAACACCAACCTCTGTATGTTATAACAGCGTCACCACCACCAACCTCTATGTTTTATGACAGCGTCACAACCACCAACCTCTGTGTGTTATAACAGCGTCACCACCAGCAACCACTGTGTTATAATAGCATCACCACCACCAACCTCTGTGTGTTATAACAGCGTCACCAACACCAACCTCTGTGTGTTATAACAGTGTTATAACAGCGTTACACCCCAACCTCTGTGTTATAACAGCGTCACCACCACCAACCTCTATGTGTTATAACAGCGTCACCATCACCAACCCTCTGTGTTTATAACAGTCACCACCACCAACCTCTGTGTGTTATAACAGCGTCACCACCATAAACCTCTGTGTTGTAACATCGTCACCACCACCAACCTCTGTGTGTTATAACTGCGTCACCACATCCAACGTCTATGTGTTATAACAGCGTCACCACCACCAATCTCTGTGTGTTATCACAGCGTCACCAACACCAACCTGTGTGTGTTATAGCAGCGTCACCACCACCAGGGAGGGAGTTGAGGTCGAGGGAGGGGGTAGACGTACCGTGCGCGCTCCGTTAAAATCGTGACATTAACAGGGATTCGTAGGACTACTGCCGTGGACTACTGATTACAGACATAACAAAGTGCATAGTGACCGCTGGAAAATTGAAAATAGTCATTAACAATAGAACTTTGTGTTAAATAGAGAATAAACGGGAGACCACGTGTGAGCCAGTGAACGAGGCTTTGTGTACATGCGTGTATTAGGATAAAAAAAACGAAACAAAAAAAAAATAGTGAACGGTGATTCGTGGAACAGTGATGTGGAACGGGTATCACAACAACATATAAGTTGGAAGTGAATATTATAAATATAGAACACTAGAAATATAAAATAGTGGCAAGAGGCGGCATCAGTGGTTATAAATCGGGTAACTGGAAACTGGTGACATCAACCTGGGCCACAAGAGGTCACCTGTACTGACCGGGGGACCAGCCTCGCTACCTACGCTAAGTACCTGCCATAAAGTTTGAACAAAATAACACACATAATATTACAAATATACGATATACATATAATATTATAATATTAAACATATAAATATATATACATATATATTGTTACAAATATACAATATACATATAATATTATAAATATATAGATATATACAACAAAACAAGGCAATATGGGAGTAAATAAACAAATTTGTGGCCACTGTAACAACTTCTTAAAGACGAAGGTAACGGGAATTGAATGTTATATCTGTAAGACTAGATTCCATTCGGCTTGTACAGGAGTGAGTAACACTACGGCACTGAGAGATGGCCACTTGCTCTGGGTGTGTAAAAATGACCTGCCAGCTTGGAATATCCTAAAAAACCTTCTAGATAACATGACGCATGATCGGAAAACATCATTCATTGGAAGCCTACCAGCCATCCAGAAGGAGTGGGAAAGGAACAACAATTCTAATATACAAGGGGCGGAGGCTATAGTCAGGGATGAAACTGAGGCTGAAACTCAGGAAGTTGCAAACTCTGACTCAGTAGGCCTGGATGTAGATGACAGTAAACTAGAAAGTGTACCAGACAGCACTGACAGCTCGATAGGTACAGACACCACGACGGTTCTCGATAGAGCAATTCAGAACAGAAGGACAGACTTATGCAAATTTTATGCAAAGGGCATATGCAGACATAGATATGCTGGTAATAAGAAAGGATTAGAATGCAGTTACCAACATCCCAAAAAATGTTTAAATATGCTTAGGAAAGGTGAGTGTCGATTTGGATCAATATGTAGGTTTTTCCATCCTGACATGTGCCAAACGTCACTGGAGGACAGAAAATGCTATGACCTTAGCTGCCCACACTTTCACGTGAAAGGCACGGAACGCTACATAAAGAGTGGCAAGCAGGATAATGAATTTGGAGGAAACTCTATAAATTTTTTATACCAGACCGGCAGAGAATTCAAAAGGAGCAGCATGGAGAGTGTATGGAACTGGATGCCAGATCCACTGGCATTCCAGAATTACAGATACAATTACCCACCGAAAGGGAACTACAACTACGACAGAAAACTGCCCTACACCAATCAGTACTGGTCAGAACAAACTCATTATGTCCACGATTAATGGACGTGCCGAAAAAGTCTCCCATTCAAACTATCACTAATAGAGTAACCTCATTCATCTTTGCCAACATACAAGGACTGAAAACAAGAACAAACAACAAAGTACAGTTCATAAATGGCCTCCTCACGGAGTCAAATGCAGTATTTGGAGCTTTCACAGAAACCCATGCAGGGGAATTGTTGGACAGTGAGATCTGGATTCCAGGATATAACCTATACAGGTGTGATAGGAAAATTAGGTCACATGGAGGAGTGGGTCTGTATATTAGGGAAGACCTTGTATGCTCGGAGCTCCTAAACGTTACAAATGAGGTGGTAGAGGTACTGGGATTAAAAATAGAGAAAATAAATTTAGTGATTATACTAATATACAAACCGCCAGATGCAACGGCTGAGGAATTCACAGAACAGATAAGCAAAATAGAGAATAGCCTTGATAATTTGGAGAACCCGATACCTGATATTATTTTCCTAGGTGACTTCAACTTGCCTAGTCTCAGGTGGAAAATAGCAAACAATAATATTATACCAGGAAATCTATCAGGACCTAACCAACCACAGATTAGAGAACTACTTAGATTCTGTGACAAATTTTCACTCAATCAGCAGATATCGGAGCCAACGAGAAATGAAAATATTCTAGATCTGGTCTTTACGAACAATGAAGACATTATCAGAGACATTACGATATCAGATACCACATACTCAGATCACAAACTCATTGAAGTGCAAACGACCATCAATACTCAGAATAGACCTAAAACGTTGATAAAGCGAGAGGGGCTATTCAGTAAATTCAATTTTAATAATAAAAGGATAGACTGGGAGATAATAAACAGGGAACTTACAAACATTCCATGGGGAACTGTTCTAAATAATACAAGTCCTACAGAAGGAATAGAAAAACTTACTTCAGAAGCGTATCAAGTCTGTCTGAAACATGTTCCTTTGAGGAAAGCCAGAAAGAGATCTAACGTAGAAAGAGAAAGCAGACGACACTATAAACGCAGGAAAAAAATAACGGAACTGCTTATGCAGACACGAATTTCCCGTCAAAGAAGGAATAATTTAAATAGGGAGATTGAAGAAATCGAGCGGAAATTGAAACACTCATATGAAACTGAAGAAAGGCAGTTAGAACAGAAAGCAATTCAGGAAATAAAGAAAAATCCAAAATATTTTTTCTCATACGCGAAATCAAAAGCAAAAACCACTGCCAGTATTGGACCTATTCGTACAAGTGAAGGTTCATACACGGAGGATGACAAAGAAATTAGTGAAATCCTAAAAAAGCAGTATGAGGACATGTTTAGCACTCCAATAAACAACATGAAGGTGGAAGATCCAGACAATTTCTTTATGCGGGATATTCAAACCCCGGTAAATATAACTGATATAAACACGAGCGCACTAAATTTTGAAAAAGAAATTGAAAACATGCCCATGCACTCGGCCCCAGGTCCAGACTCATGGAATTCAATATTTATAAAGAAATGCAAAGTGCCGGTAGCACAGGCACTCAGTATAGTGTGGAGGAAGAGCTTGGACACGGGGGAGATACCAGATGCACTTAAAGTAGCAGACATAGCCCCTCTACACAAGGGAGGGAGCAAAGCATTGGCAAAAAATTATAGACCAGTTGCACTAACATCGCACATCATAAAAGTATTTGAGAGAGTGATTAGGAGTCAGGTCACCAATTTCATGGAGACCAATGACCTTCATAACCCAGGCCAACATGGATTTCGAGCGGGAAGATCGTGCCTCTCACAGCTACTTGAGCACTACGACAAAGTCACTGAGGCATTAGAAGAGAAACAGAATGCTGATGTGATATACACGGACTTCGCAAAGGCCTTCGATAAATGTGGCCATGGCGTGATAGCACACAAAATGAAGTCAATGGGAATAACCGGTAAAGTAGGACGCTGGATACTCAGTTTTCTGTCAAACAGGACTCAGCGAGTAACTGTCAACCATATAAAATCTAGTCCAAGTGCAGTGAAAAGCTCTGTACCTCAGGGTACAGTCCTTGCACCACTGCTTTTCCTTATTCTCATATCAGATATAGACAAAAATACAAGTCACAGCTTCGTATCATCCTTTGCAGATGACACAAAAATCAGTATGAAAATTACCTCGGCTGAGGACATTGAAAAACTTCAAGCTGATATTAATAAAGTTTTCGACTGGGCATCAGAAAATAACATGATGTTTAACAGTGATAAATTCCAGGTACTCAGGTACGGTAAAAATGAGGACCTTAAACATAATACAGAGTACAAAACACAATCAAATGTACCCATAGTAGGAAAACAGCATGTAAAGGATTTGGGAATAATAATGTCTGACGACCTAACGTTTAAGGAGCATAACCAAGCAAATATTGCGACAGCCAGAAAAATGATAGGATGGATTACGAGAACTTTCAAATCCAGGGATCCCATCACAATGGTTGTACTCTTCAAGGCACTTGTGTTGTCCCGTCTTGAGTACTGCTCAGTACTCACTTCCCCCTTCAAAGCAGGAGAGATTGCTGAAATAGAGGGAATACAGAGAACATATACCGCACGCATAGACGCAATAAAGCACCTAAATTATTGGGATCGTCTCAAAGCCCTCCAAATGTACTCACTAGAAAGAAGACGAGAGAGATATCAAATAATATACACCTGGAAGATACTAGAGGGCCAAGTACCAAATCTACACAGTAAAATAACAACGTACTGGAGTGAACGACATGGAAGAAAATGTAGAATAGAACCAATGAAGAGCAGAGGTGCCATAGGCACAATCAGAGAACACTGTATAAACATCAGAGGTCCGCGGTTGTTCAACGTCCTCCCAGCAAGCATAAGAAATATTGCCGGAACAACCGTGGACATTTTCAAGAGGAAACTAGATTTATTCCTCCAAGGAGTACCGGACCAACCGGGCTGTGGTGGGTATGTGGGCCTGCGGGCCGCTCCAAGCAACAGCCTGGTGGACCAAACTCTCACAAGTCGAGCCTGGCCTCGGGCCGGGCTTGGGGAGTAGACGAACTCCCAGAACCCCATCAACCAGGTATCAACCAACCTCTGTGTGTTATAACAGCGTCACAACCACCAACCCCTGTGTGTTAGAACAGCGTCACCACCACCAACACCTGTGTTATAACAGCGTCACCACCACCAACCTCTGTGTGTTATAACAGCGTCACAACAACCAACCTCTGTGTGTTATAACAGCGTCATCGCCACCATCCTCTGTGTGTTATAACAGCGTCACCAACACCAACCTCTTTGTATTATAACAACGTCACCACCAGCAACCTCTGTGTTATAACAGCGTCACCACCACCAACCCCTTTTGTTTATAACAGTCACCACCACCAACCTGTGTGTGTTATAACAGCGTCACCACCACTAACGCCTGTGTGTTATAAAAATGTCACCACCACCAACCTCTTTGTGTTATGACAGCGTATCCACCACCAACCTCTGTGTGTTATAACAGCGTCACCACCACCAACCTATGTGTGTAATAACAGCGTAACCAACACCAAACTCTGTGTGTTATAACAGCGTCACCAACACCAACCTCTGTGTGTTATAACAGCGTCACCACCACCAACCTCTGTGTGGTTTATCAGCGTCACCAACACGAACCTCTGTGTTATAACAGCGTCACCACCATCATCCATTGTGTGTTATAACAGCGTCACCACCACTACCCCTTGTGTGTTATAACAGCGTCACCACCACCACCAACCACTGTGTGTTATAACAGCGTCACAAACCAACCTATGTGTGTTATAAAAGCGTCACCACCACCAGCCTCTGTGTCATATAAAAGTGTGACCACCACCAACCTCTGTGTGTTATATCAGCGTCACAACAACCAACGTCTGTGTGTTATAACAGCGTCACCACCACCAACCTCCGTGTTATAACAGCGTCACCACCACCAACCTCTGTGTGTTATAACAGCGTTACCACCACCAACCCCTGTGTGTTATAACAGCTTCACCTCCACTAACCTCTGTGTGTTATAACAGCGTGTTCTCCACTAACCTCTGTGTGTTATAACCACGTCAGCTCCACCAACCTTTGTGTTTTATAACAGCGTCACCATCACCAACCTCTGTGTTATAACAGCAGTAGTAGGGTGTAAGCGCTACAGGGGATATTTTTTTTCTGGCCGAGGACCCCTGTGGGGTGTAAGCGCCACAGGTGATATTTTTTTTCAGGTCCAATATCCCGTGTAGCGCTTGGGGGTTTTCAGGCGAATTTGGGGAGTTACAGATTTGGAATTAGGGAATTCTTATAATGAAAAATAATGTCATACGAGTTTGCTAAAGTTCTTATAAGAAAAATAATTTCCGAGACTTAGAAGTTTGTTAAGGCCTTATGGGAGAAATTCAAATAACGTATGTAGCTCTTTAGGGCTTCCAGGAGAACTCTACGGACATGTTTTACATGTTTTCAACTTACAAAATCGTCTATGTAAGCCTTAGTTATTCATATAAATTTAGAAAATCACCTGTGTAAGTCATTGTTTTCAGGGTTTCGTACATCACACCCCCCTCCCTCCCCCCTTACCTCGCAATCTGTCGCGTCACCTTTATTTACTTTACGCCCGGACAGCCAGACGGCTCTTATCATATCTTATCTCCATAATATCTCTACCGTCCCTCCTCTCTCTCTCTCTCTCCTCCTCCTATTTCCTTACAACTATTTTCAGAGTTTCAAATAATCATAGAAGTTTATTTATATGTTTATGACCGAATTTGTAAAAGGACCATTTTCAGAGAATATTGTCTTAGATGTTTTGTTAAGGAAAACAGACCACTTATCCATAACATTTAGTTTTATATCCATTTACGGCTATTTCACCTGTAAAGACCAAAATTGAACAGAGCCCAGTTTTAAGCTCATATTTCATCAGAGACCAGTTTATACCGAAATTCGCCAGAGCCTACTTTGAGAGCAAAATTAGTCAGAGACAGTTTTAAGCTCATATTTCATCAGAGTCCAGTTTATGCTCAAATTCGCCAGAGTCTACTTTGAGATCAAAATTAGTCAGAGACAGTTTTAGCTCATATTTCATCAGAGACCATTTTATACCTAAAAATGAACAGAGTCCACTTTGTCAGCAAAATTAGTCAGAGACAGTATTTAGCTCATATTTCATCAGAGTCCAGTTTATGCTCAAATTCGCCAGAGTCCACTTTGTCAGCAAAATTAGTCAGAGACAGTACTTAGCTCATATTTCATCAGAGACCATTTTATACCTAAAAATGAACAGAGTCTACTTTGAGAGCAAAATTAGTCAGAGACAGTATTCAGCTCATATTTCATCAGAGTCCAATTATCAACAGAAATTCGCCAGAGTCTACTTTGAGAGCAAATTTCATCAGTGTCCTGTAATCTGTTAAAACTTGACAGAGATCATTTTATACCCAATTTTCGGCAGAGTCCAGTTTATGCTCAAATTCGCCAGAGCCTACTTTGAGAGCAAAATTAGTCAGAGACAGTTTTAAGCTCATATTTCATCAGAGTCCAGTTTATGCTCAAATTCGCCAGAGTCTACTTTAATAGCAAAATTCATCAGAGTCCAGTTCTTGATCGAAATTCATCAGAGTCCAGTTTTCTAGCAATTTTCATCAGAGTCCAGTTTATGCTCAAATTCGCCAGAGTCTACTTTGAGAGCAAAATTCGTCAGAGTCAGTATTTAGCTCATATTTCATCAGAGTCCAATTTATACCTAAAAATGAACAGAGTCTACTTTGAGAGCAAAATTAGTCAGAGACAGTATTTAGCTCATATTTCATCAGAGTCCAATTTATACCTAAAAATGAACAGAGTCTACTTTGAGAGCAAAATTAGTCAGTGTCCTGTAATCTGTGAAAATGTGACAGAGTCCAGTTCCTGATCGAAATTCATCAGAGTCCAGTTTTCTAGCAAAATTCGCCAGAGTCTACTTTGTGCCAAAATATTCAGAGTCCAGTTCATGATCGAAATTAATCAGAGTCTAATTAAAGACCCAAATTTGGCAGAGACCACATTTTCGCTACTAGCAGTCCAATCCCCCTGAAATTTTAAACAGTCATATTTCAGACGTAGTAAATAAGATCAAGTCAGTTACAGAGCTCCAGCTCTTGTCCCCCTGTATTTGCATATTTTCTCTATATTCAGCTGTGTTCTTCACTTTTTGTCCGTGTTTTCTGTGTTCATTCCATGTTCTACAAATGTTCACAGTCCCATTCAGTTCATATTTTCACAAGTATCTCCATTTTTCTGTAATCTTTCTCTTAGTCTCATTACTTTCTCTACAAATTCTAGTCATATTTTCTATGTTTTCATGTTCATCACATGTTCTCTTTACAACTTTTATACTCAATATTCATGCTAACTTCCATATGTTGTGTTCTTTGTCAATATTCATGTTCCTCTACAAGTTCATATTCCCAGCATGTTCACTGTATTCATCAACTTTTCTTACATATGTTCTTTGTCATGTTCCCCATATGTTCTCTGGGTTTTTCCCCTTACATGTTATTTAACGTTCCTTAACTAAAAAAATCTTTCGCCAATCAACTAAAACATAGTCACTTTCGTCATTTCTCAACTAAACTTATTATCAAGTCAACAAAAAATTGTCAAAGGATTCTTTCCAACACTGTTCATAACTAAACTTATTATCCAGTCAACTAAAAATAGTCAGAAATAGCCTCGTTCAACACTGTTCTTAACTAAAACAACCTTTCTCTTAGCTAAAAATTGTCAAAGGAAACTTCTTTCAGCACTTTCTTAACAGCCGCTATGTTTCATCAAGTAAGAAAAAATTGTCAAGGAAACTTTCATCATTTCATAACTAAACTTATTCCCTAGTCATCGGAAAATAACCGTGTTCTTCATGTTTCATTGTCATTTCATAACTAAAATTATCTGCCAATCATCAGAAAAAGTCATGTTCATCACGTTTTGGCTTTTGCTCAACTAAAAGTATTCATCGGTCAACTGAAAATAGTTACTTCATCATGTTTCCTTGTCATTTCTTAACTGAAATATCACTTCTCTCATCTGAAAATAGTCAGGATTAACCTCATTCAACATCGTTCTTAACTAAAACAGCCTTTCGCTTAGCTAAAAATTGTCAAAGGAATCTTTTCAACGCTGTTCATAACTAACTTTATCCATAGTCAAGTAAGAAAATATAGTCAAAGATATCTATCATCGTCGTTCTTAACTGGCATTATACTTTGCGGAGCACTAAAATAGTCACTGTCATCATATTTGTCTTTTTCCTCAACTAAAAGAGTCAAATGTAACTTTTTCACCACTTTCGTAACTAAAATTATATGTCGCTAAGTAAGAAAAAATAGTCAAATGTAACTTTTTCAACACTTTCGTAACTAAAATTATATGTCGCTAAGTAAGAAAAATAGTCAAAGGTGCTCTCCGTTACACCAAAGTTACTCTTCGAGAAATCAAAGACACTCTTCAATACATCAAGGACTTACTCAAAGACACCAAAGTTACACTCTAAGACATCCTTCGAGACATCAAAGACATCCTTTAAGACTTCAAGGGCACTCTTCGAGATATCAAAAGACACTCTCAAACACTCAAAAATTTACTCGCATCCCTCAAAGTTATTCTCGGAGCTATCAAAAAAGTTAATCTCTAAAACAACAAAAGTTAATCTCTGTCATCAAAGTTGATCTGCAAGATATCTTCGAGTCATCAAAGTTACTTTTTCATTACATCAAAGACGCGTTCAAATACTACCCATGTTCTCAGAAGTCATTCTCAAAGTTATTCAAAGAGCTAACAAAAGTTATTCTCAGAGTCACCTTCGTTCTTCAGAGAAACTTTCCAAAACATCTTTGTTCATCAAAGTTATTCTCAGAGTTAACAAAGGTAATCTCTAACTCACTCTCAGTCATCAAAGTTAATCCAAGAGACGTCAAAGTTAATCCAAGACATCATCTTTCATCAAAGATATTCTCTCTAAGCCATCAATGTTCTTCTCTAAGACATAAAAGTCATTCTCAGAGCTATCAAATTATTCTCGATGTCATCAAAAAGTATTTTCTCGTTCATCAAAGTTAATCTCAGAGTTAACAAAGGTAATCTCTAACTCACTCTTGTACATCAAAGTTGTTTTCAAAGACATCAAAGTTAATCTCAGAGTTATCCAAAGATATTCTCATGTCCACAAAAGTTATTCCCAGAGCTATCAAAGTTAATCTCAGAGTTATCCAAAGATATTCTCATGTCCACAAAAGTTATTCCAAGAGACGTCAAAGTTGTTTCAAAGACATCAAAGTTAATCTCAGAGTTATCCAAAGACATTCTCAGAGACATCTAAAGTTATTCTCAGTCATGATATGTTATTCTCTAACTCACTTCCATTCATCAAAGACATTCTCTAAGTCCTGAAAGTTATTCTCTAAGACAACAAAGTCTTTCTCAGAGCTACCAAAGATGTTCTCTAAATCATAAAAGTTAATCTTAACTCACCTTCGTTCATTAGAGAAACTTTCCAATCCATATTCGTTGACCAGAGTTATTCTCAGAGTCATCAAAGCGATCTCTAATTCATCTTCGTTCTCCAAAGTTGTTCTCTAAGACACCTTCATTCATCAAAGAAACTCTCCTTCTTCCATCATGTTATTCTTTAAGACATCTTCAGTCATAAAATTTTCTCTCCAAAATGTAACTAGTTCAGCTTTTCATACCAAACCTGCATTTCTGTTAAAACATATTTTCTTAGTTGCTTTACCCTAAAACTGTTCTCTGAACTACACTGTTCAAACCTACGTAACCTATCCTCTCCACCCAATGTTACTTAGTTAACGTAACGTTCCTAAACCTAGCTTTACCTATCCTAACATACCTTACCTTACCTTCCCTATCTTACCTAACTTTACCTATCCTAACATAACTTACCTTACCTTCCCTAACTTAACCTAACTTTACCTATCCTAACTTAACTTGCCTTTCATAACCTAACTTTACCTATCCTAACATAACTTACCTTACCTTCCCTATCTTACCTAACTTTACCTATCCTAACATAACTTACCTTACCTTCCCTAACTTAACCTAACTTTACCTATCCTAACTTAACTTACCTAACTTATTCTGCTTAACATAACTTACCTTACCTTCCCTATCTTACCTAACTTTACCTATCCTATCCTAACCTAACTTGTCTTACCTAACTTAATCTTACTTTCCCAAACTGATGTATCCTAACTTATCTAGTCCAACCAGACATGATCTAACTTAAGTATTCCTTCTTGTCTTTGTGTTTCGTCAATCATTGTCTCATATTCATTTACTCATTTCATTAGTTAATTTCTCAAATGGTCACTTATGCATTTCAAGTGCTATTTGTTAGAGATTGGATATTTAAGCATTTCAAAGAATTATAATTTCTCAAATGGACGTTTTTGCATTTCAAGTGCTATTTGTTAGAGATTGGATATTTAAGCATTTCAAAGAATTTTTGTTATATATGGGCATTTACTCATTTCAAGGGATAATTTCTCAAATGGACGTTTTTGCATTTCAAGTGTTATTTGTTTAAGATTGGGTATTTATCCATTTCAAAGGATTTTTGTTATATATGGGAACTTACTCGTTTCAAGGGCTAATTTCTCAAATGGTCATTTTTGCAGATCAAGGGTTATTTGTTAAAGTTCATCAAGTTGCCCATAAGTTGTATTAGTAGGTTCTATCTTATGTTCTTATTCCCCAACCCCTTAACCTAACCTCTTGTAATCTTAGTGTATTTAGTAGGTTCTATCTTATGTTCTTATTCCCCAACCCCTTAACCTAACCTCTTGTAATCTTAGTGTATTTAGTAGGTTCTATCTTATGTTCTTATTCCCCAACCCCTTAACCTAACCTCTTGTAATCTTAGTGTATTTAGTAGGTTCTATCTTATGTTCTTATTCCCCAACCCCTTAACCTAACCTCTTGTAATCTTAGTGTATTTAGTAGGTTCTATCTTATGTTCTTATTCCCCAACCCTTTAACCTAACCTTTCAGATGTAGTTTGTTGAATATATTATCCTTTTCCTAACCTTTCAGATGTAGTTTTGTTTCTCCTTTTGTATATTTTTACCCAAACCATCTTTCCTTCTTTACTTTGATTCTCCTACTCCTTCTAACCCTCCTTTTCTATCTCTCTCCCTTATTCTCTCTCTTCCTCCCCCTCTCTCTCCCTCATTTGCTCAAATGCTCTCTTGTTTCTCAAATTCAAGTCTTAGTTCCCCCATGCCCACACTCTCTCTCTCTCATTCTCTCTTCTTTGGTCCCATTTTCTTCCGCCCCCTCTCTCTTACTCCTTGCTCTTCTTTCATGCTCTCACTCCCTTGAGCTCTTGTTTCTCAATTTCAAGTCTTAGTAGATCTGATTCTTTACTATTGTAATTTTATTATTACTATGATAAAGAATGAACTTATATGTGAAAACAAAGTAAAGAAGGAAAGAAGGTTAAGTGGGATGGTGGGTTTGGGTAAAAATATACAAAAAGGAGAAACAAAACTACATCTGAAAGGTTAGGAAAAGGATAATATATTCAACAAACTACATCTGAAAGGTTAGGTTAAAGGGTTGGGGAATAAGAACATAAGATAGAACCTACTAAATACACTAAGATTACAAGAGGTTAGGTTAAGGGGTTGGGGAATAAGAACATAAGATAGAACCTACTAAATACACTAAGATTACAAGAGGTTAGGTTAAGGGGTTGGGGAATAAGAACATAAGATAGAACCTACTAAATACACTAAGATTACAAGAGGTTAGGTTAAGGGGTTGGGGAATAAGAACATAAGATAGAACCTACTAAATACACTAAGATTACAAGAGGTTAGGTTAAGGGGTTGGGGAATAAGAACATAAGATAGAACCTACTAATACAACTTATGGGCAACTTGATGAACTTTAACAAATAACCCTTGATCTGCAAAAATGACCATTTGAGAAATTAGCCCTTGAAACGAGTAAGTTCCCATATATAACAAAAATCCTTTGAAATGGATAAATACCCAATCTTAAACAAATAACACTTGAAATGCAAAAACGTCCATTTGAGAAATTATCCCTTGAAATGAGTAAATGCCCATATATAACAAAAATTCTTTGAAATGCTTAAATATCCAATCTCTAACAAATAGCACTTGAAATGCAAAAACGTCCATTTGAGAAATTATAATTCTTTGAAATGCTTAAATATCCAATCTCTAACAAATAGCACTTGAAATGCATAAGTGACCATTTGAGAAATTAACTAATGAAATGAGTAAATGAATATGAGACAATGATTGACGAAACACAAAGACAAGAAGGAATACTTAAGTTAGATCATGTCTGGTTGGACTAGATAAGTTAGGATACATCAGTTTGGGAAAGTAAGATTAAGTTAGGTAAGACAAGTTAGGTTAGGATAGGATAGGTAAAGTTAGGTAAGATAGGGAAGGTAAGGTAAGTTATGTTAAGCAGAATAAGTTAGGTAAGTTAAGTTAGGATAGGTAAAGTTAGGTTAAGTTAGGGAAGGTAAGGTAAGTTATGTTAGGATAGGTAAAGTTAGGTAAGATAGGGAAGGTAAGGTATGTTAGGATAGGTAAAGCTAGGTTTAGGAACGTTACGTTAACTAAGTAACATTGGGTGGAGAGGATAGGTTACGTAGGTTTGAACAGTGTAGTTTAGAGAACAGTTTTAGGGTAAAGCAACTAAGAAAATATGTTTAACAGAAATGCAGGTTTGGTATGAAAAGCTGAACTAGTTACATTTTGGAGAGAAATTTTATGACTGAAGATGTCTTAAAGAATAACATGATGGAAGAAGGAGAGTTTCTTTGATGAACGAAGGTGTCTTAGAGAAACAACTTTGGGAGAACGAAGGTGAATTAGAGATCACTTTGATGACTCTGAGAATAACTTTTATGTCTTAGAGAACAACTTTGGTAGCTCTGAGAAAGACTTTGTTGTCTTAGAGAAAAACTTTAGATGTCTCTGAGAATAACTTTTATGAACGAAGATGTCTGAGATTAACTTTGACGTCTCTTGGAATAACTTTTGTGGACATGAGAATATCTTTGGATAACTCTGAGATTAACTTTGATAGCTCTGGGAATAACTTTTATGATTTTGAGAATATCTTTGATGTCTTGGAGAACAACATTGATGTTTAGAGAACAACTTTGATGACCAAGATTAACTTTAGATGTCTCTGAGAATAACTTTTATAACATAGAAATTAACTTTAGATGTCTCTGAAAATATCTTTGATGACTTCGAGAATAACATTTGATGACTCTGAGAACAAGTTTGATAGCTCTGAGAATAACTTTAGATGTCTCTGAAAATAACTTTGATGAAAGAAGATGTCTTAGATTAACTTTAGATGACTTTGAAAACGAGTTTGATGAACAAAGATGTTTTGAAAGTTTCTCTGACGAACGAAGGTGACTCTGAGAATAGCTTTGGGTAGCTCTGAGAATAACTTTTGTTGTCTTAGAATAACTTTTGATTGTTCTGAGAATAACTTTAGATATCTCTGAGAATAAGTTTGATGAACGAAGATATCTTACAGAGCAAATTTTATGTTTCGAAGAATAACTTTTTGATGACTGGGAATGACTTTGTTGTCTTAGAGAATAACTTTGAGGGCTTAGAGAATGTCTTTGATGAATGGAAGGATACTTAGAGAATAACATATCATGACTGAGAATAACTTTTGATAACTCTTAGAATAACTTTGATGTCTTAGAGAATAACTTTAGATGACTTTGAGAATGTCTTTGGATAACTCTGAGATTAACTTTGATGTCTTTGAAACCACTTTGATGAATTGGAGAATGTCTTTGAGAACATGAGTAGTATTTTGTTAGCTCAGAGAATAACTTTTTGATGACATAGAGAATAACTTTATGTCTTAGAGAAGAACATTGATGGCTTAGAGAGAATATCTTTGATGAAAGATGATGTCTTGGATTAACTTTGACGTCTCTTGGAATAACTTTGATGACTGAGAATAACTTTAGATGTCTCTGAGAATAACTTTTATGCCTCTGAGAATAACTTTGAGGATGCAAGTAAATTTTTTGAGTGTTTGAGAGTGTCTTTTGATATCTCGAAGAGTCCCATTGAAGTCTTAAAGGTTGTCTTTGATGTCTCAAAGGATGTCTTTGACTATATTTCTTACTTAACGACATATAGTTTTAGTTAGGAACAATGACGAATATGACTATTTTAGCGAAGTGAAAGGCTACTTTAGTTAAGAACAGTGTTGGAAAGAGGCTACACATGACTATTTCAGATGAGAGAAGTGATATTTCAGTTAAGAAATGACAAGGAAACATGATGAAGTAACTATTTTTTAGTTGACCGATGAATACTTTTAGTTATGGAAAAAGACAAGACATGATGACAGTGACTATTTTTTGTGCTCCCCAAAGTATAATGTCAGTTAAGAACAGCGATGAAAGATATCTTTGGTTATTTTTTCTTACTTGACAAAACATAATTTTAGTTAAGCAAAAAGACAAAACATGATGAACATGGCTTTTTCTGTTGATTGATGGATAATTTTAGTTATGAAATGACAATGAAACATGAAGAACACGGTTATTTCTGATGACTGGGGAATAAGTTTAGTTAAGAACAGTGCTGGAAAGATTCCTTTGACAATTTTTCTTACTTAGCGACATATAATTTTAGTTACGAAAGTGTTGAAAAAGTTACATTTGACTATTTTTTAGTGCTCCACAAAGTATAAATGTCAGTTAAGAACGACGATGATAGATATCTTTGACTATATTTTCTTACTTGACGAAAACATAATGGCTGTTACGAAATGACAATGAAACATGAAGAACACGGTTATTTTCTGATGAATGGGGAATATGTTTAGTTAAGAAATGATGAAAGTTTCCTTTGACAATTTTTTCTTACTTGATGAAACGTAGCGGCTGTTAAGAAAGTGCTGAAAGAAGTTTCCTTTGACAATTTTTAGCTAAGAGAAAGGTTGTTTTAGTTAAGAACAGTGTTGAACGAGGCTATTTCTGACTATTTTTAGTTGACTGGATAATAAGTTTAGTTGAGAAATGACGAAAGTGACTATGTTTTTAGTTGATTGGTGAAAGATTTTTTTAGTTAAGGAACGTTAGATAACATGTAAGGGGAAAAACCCAGAGAACATATGGGGAACATGGCAAAGAACACATGTAAGAAAAGTTGATGAATACAGTGAACATGCTGGGAATATGAACTTACAGAGAACATGAAAACATGATAAGGAGAATAGGGATTACAAAGAATGAACAATGGACTTGTGAAGAAAATGGAGAATATGACAAAGAATGTAGAAAACATGTAAGTGAAGGTGAAAAAATGAAGTGATCTTGTGAGGAACATGAACTTGTAGAGGAACATGAATATTGACAAAGAACACAAAATATGGAAGTTAGCATGAATATTGAGTATAAAAGTTGTAAAGAGAACATGTGATGAATATGAAAACATAGAAAATATGACTAGAATTTGTAGAGAACATAATGAGACTAAGAGAAAGATTACATAAAAAATGGAGATACTTGTGAAAATATGAACTGAATGGGACTGTGAACATTTGAAGAACATGGAGTGAACACAGAAAACATGGACAAAATGTGAAGAACACAGCTGAATATAGAGAAAATATGCAAATACAGTATGATTATTGAAGGTTTTGATACGTTGGGGATGAGAAAGTAAGGGAGGGAAAGGGTAAGAGTTAAGCTGGAGACGGACTTGATCGAAAATATTTATGTCTGATGATCTAAGGCTGAGGGAATGGAGCTTGGTTAATGCCCTGATTAATTTTACTACGTTAGAAAATAAGGTGATCTTAAATCTCATGTGATTTAGTTGGAAAATAAAGAACTTGCACAAATGAACTAAGTTGGGGCACAAGAGTTGAAACTTGATAACTGAACTGGTTTTTATTTAATATGTCTGAAAATGTAGTGGGTGTTTAAATCTCAGGGGGATTTGGATTGATAGTATGAATTTACAGGAGTGAACTTGGACAGAGGACAAGAGCTAGAGTTTTATAATTGTTTTCATCATATTTACTATGTCTGAAATACAGAGGGTAAAAATTTCGGGGAAATTGATGGTTTATTTACAAAGACTTGAGGGTGGAAGAGGGTGGGGGACGAGAGCTGGAGCTCAGTAACTGACTTGATCTTATTTACTAACTTTGAAGTATGTCTGCTTTTAATTTTAGGGAAATTGATGGGTTATTTACAAAGATACGAAAGAGAATTAAGGCGGGGACGAGAGCTGGAGCTCAGTAACTGTCTTGATCTTATTTACTAACTTTGAAGTATGTCTGCTTTTAATTTTAGGGAAATTGATGGGTTATTTACAAAGATACGAAGGAGAACTAAGGCGGGGACGAGAGCTGGAGCTCGATAACTGACTTGATTTTATTTACGGAGTCTGAAATACAGAGGGTAAAAATTTCAGGGAAATTGGACTGTTACTAACGAAGATACGAGAGAGAGCTAAGGCGGAGGACAAGAGCTGGAGCTTGGTAACTGTTTTGATCTTATTTACGGTGTCTGAAATACAGAGGCTAAAAATCTCAGGGAATTTGGACTGTTACTAATGATTTTGTACAAATGAACTAAGCTGGGGACAAGAGCTAGAGTTTGATAATTGTTTGCATTTACTAAACTATGTCTGAAATACAGAGGGTAGAAATTTCAGGGAAATTGGACTGATACTAACGAAGATACGAGAGAGAGCTAAGGCGGAGGACAAGAGCTGGAGCTTGGTAACTAATTACTGTATTGAACTACATTTGAAATATGATTATTTTTAAATTTTAGAGGGATTGGAATGATAGTATTCTTTATACGACAGGGGACTAAGGTGGGGAACGTGAGCTAGAACTTGCTTACTAACATGATTTATTTGTGTAAAACTGACTTGCTTAATGAAAAGGAGCAAACATACTGACTTGCTTAATGAAAAGGAGCAAACATACGATGTTGGAAAATAGTTGAACTGAATGAAACGAGAGAGAGAGAGAGAGGAGGGACGGTCCAGATATTATGAGAAGATAACATAAGATAAGAGGTCTGGCTGTCCGGGCGTAAAGTAAATAAAGGTGACGCGAGAGATTGCGAGGTAAGGGGGGAGGGAGGGGGGTGTGATGTACGAAACCCTGAAAACAATGACTTACACAGGTGATTTTCTAAATTTATATGAATAACTAAGGCTTACATAGACGATTTTGTAAGTTGAAAACATGTAAAATATGTCCGTAGAGTTCTCCTGGAAGCCCTAAAGTGCTACACACGTTATTTGAATTTCTCCCATAAGGCCTTAACAAACTTCTAAGTCTCGGAAATTATTTTTCTTATAAGAACTTTAGCAAACTCGTATGACATTATTTTTCATTATAAGAATTCCCTAATTCTAAATCTGTGACTCCCCAAATTCGCCTGAAAACCCTAAAGCGCTACACACGATATTTCGGACCTGAAAACCCCGAAGCGCTACGCACGATATTTGACCTGAAAACCCCCAAGCGCTACAGGGGATATTTGATCTGAAAAAAAATATCCCCTGTAGCGCTTACACCCCACAGGGGTCCTCTGCCCAAAAAAAAATATCCCCTGTAGCGCTTACACCCTACTACTAACAGCGTCACCACAACCAACCCCAGTGTATTATAACAGCGTCAAAACCACCAACCTCTGTGTGTTATAAGAGCGTCACCACCACAAACCTCTGTGTGTTATAACAGCGTCACCACCACCAACCTATGTGTGTTATAACAGCGTAACCAACACCAAACTCTGGGTGTTATAACAGCGTCACCAACACCAACCTCTGTGTGTTATAACAGCGTCACCACCACCAACCTCTGTGTGTTATAACAGCGTCACCACCACCAACACCCAGTATTTATAACAGCGTCACCAGCACCAACCTCTGTGTGGTTTATCAGCGTCACCAACACCAACCTCTGTGTTATAACAGCGTCACCACCATCATCCATTGTGTGTTATAACAGCGTCACCACCACTACCCCTTGTGTGTTATAACAGCGTCACCACCACCACCAACCACTGTGTGTTATAACAGCGTCACAAACCAACCTATGTGTGTTATAAAAGCGTCACCACCACCAGCCTCTGTGTCATATAAAAGTGTGACCACCACCAACCTCTGTGTGTTATATCAGCGTCACAACAACCAACGTCTGTGTGTTATAACAGCGTCACCACCACCAACCTCCGTGTTATAACAGCGTCACCACCACCAACCTCTGTGTGTTATAACAGCGTTACCACCACCAACCCCTGTGTGTTATAACAGCTTCACCTCCACTAACCTCTGTGTGTTATAACAGCGTGTTCTCCACTAACCTCTGTGTGTTATAACCACGTCAGCTCCACCAACCTTTGTGTTTTATAACAGCGTCACCATCACCAACCTCTGTGTTATAACAGCGTCACCACAACCAACCCCAGTGTATTATAACAGCGTCAAAACCACCAACCTCTGTGTGTTATAAGAGCGTCACCACCACAAACCTCTGTGTGTTATAACAGCGTCACCACCACCAACCTATGTGTGTTATAACAGCGTAACCAACACCAAACTCTGGGTGTTATAACAGCGTCACCAACACCAACCTCTGTGTGTTATAACAGCGTCACCACCACCAACCTCTGTGTGTTATAACAGCGTCACCACCACCAACACCCAGTATTTATAACAGCGTCACCAGCACCAACCTCTGTGTGGTTTATCAGCGTCACCAACACCAACCTCTGTGTTATAACAGCGTCACCACCATCATCCATTGTGTGTTATAACAGCGTCACCACCACTACCCCTTGTGTGTTATAACAGCGTCACCACCACCACCAACCACTGTGTGTTATAACAGCGTCACCACCACCAACCTCTGTGTCATATAAAAGTGTGACCACCACCAAACTCTGTGTGTTATATCAGCGTCACAACAACCAACGTCTGTGTGTTATAACAGCGTCACCACAACCAACCACTCTGTGTTATAACAGCGTCACCACCACCAACCTCCGTGTTATAACAGCGTCACCACCACCAACCTCTGTGTGTTATAACAGCGTTACCACCACCAACCCCTGTGTGTTATAACAGCTTCACCTCCACTAACCTGTGTGTTATAACAGCGTCACCTCCACTAACCTCTGTGTTTTATAACCACGTCAGCTCCACCAACCTCTGTGTTTTATAACAGCGTCACCATCACCAACCTCTGTGTTATAACAGCTTCACCACAACCAACCCCAGTGTATTATAACAGCGTCAAAACCACCAACCTCTGTGTGTTATAAGAGCGTCACCACCACCAACCTCTGTGTGTTATAACAGCGTCACCACCACCAACCTCTGTGTGTTATAACAGCGTCACCACCACCAACCTCTGTGTCTTAGAACAGCGTCACAACCACCAACCCCTGTGTGTTATAACAGTGTTAAAACCAACAACCTCTGTGAGTTATAACAGCGTCACCATCACTAACCTCTGTGTGTTATAACAGCGTCACCACCACCAACCTTTGTGTGTTATAAAAGCGTCACCCCCACCAACCTCTATGCCTTAAAACAGCGTCACCAAACACCAACCTCTGTGTTATAACAGTAGCATTATCAAGAACCTCTGTGTGTTGAAACAGCGTCACCAAACACCAACCTCTGTGTTATAACAGTGTCACCATCAAGATCCTCTGTGTTATATCAGCGTCAACACACCCAACCTCTGTGTCTTATAACAGCGTCACCACCACCAACCTCTGTGTTATAACAGCGTCACCACCACCCTCCCCTGTGTGTTATAACAGTGTCATCACCACCAACCTCTGTGTCATAACAGCGTCACAACCACCAACCTCTGTGTGTTACAACAGATTCACCACAACCAACCTCTGCGTTTTAAAACAGCGTTACTACCAGCAACCTCTGTGTTATAAAAGTGCCACCACCACTAACCTCTGTGTGTTATAACAGTGTTATAACAGCGTTACACCCCCAACCTCTGTGTTATAACAGCGTCACCATCACCATCCTCTATGTGTTATAACAGCGTCACCATCACCAACCCGCTGTGTTAATAACAGTCACCACCACCAACCTCTGTGTGTTATAACAGCGTCACCACCATCAACCTCTGTGTGTTGTAACATCGTCACCACCACCAACCTCTGTGTGTTATAACTGCGTCACCACATCCAACCTCTATGTGTTATAATAGCGTCACCACCACCAATCTCTGTGTGTTATAACAGCGTCACCAACACCAACCTGTGTGTGTTATAGCAGCGTCACCACCACCAACCTCCGTGTGTTATAACAGCGTCACAACCACCAACCCCTGTGTGTTAGAACAGCGTCACCACCACCAACACCTGTGTTATAACAGCGTCACCACCACCAACCTCTGTGTGTTATAACAGCGTCACATCAACCAACCTCTGTGTGTTATAACAGCGTCATCGCCACCATCCTCTGTGTGTTATAACAGCGTCACCAACACCAACCTCTTTGTATTATAACAACGTAACCACCAGCAACCTCTGTGTTATAACAGCGTCACCACCACCAACCCCTTTTGTTTATAACAGTCACCACCACCAACCTGTGTGTGTTATAACAGCGTCACCACCACTAACCCCTGTGTGTTATAACAATGTCACCACCACCAACCTCTTTGTGTTATGACAGCGTCACCACCACCAACCTCTGTGTGTTATAACAGCGTCACCACCACCAACCTATGTGTGTTATAACAGCGTAACCAGCAACAAACTCTGTGTGTTATAACAGCGTCACCAACACCAACCTCTGTGTGTTATAACAGCGTCACCACCACCAACCTCTGTGTGTTATAACAGCGTCACCACCACCAACCCCCAGTATTTATAACAGCGTCACCAGCACCAACCTCTGTGTGGTTTATCAGCGTTACCAACACCAACCTCTGTGTTATACCAGCGTCACCACCATCATCCATTGTGTGTTATAACAGCGTCACCACCATTACCCCTTGTGTGTTATAACAGCGTCACCACCACCACCAACCACTGTGCGTTATAAGAGCGTCACAAACCAACCTATGTGTTATAACAGCGTCACCACCACACACCTCTGTGTCATATAAAAGTGTGACCACCACCAACCTCTGTGTGTTATAACAGCGTCACCAACACCAACCTCTTTGTATTATAACAACGTAACCACCAGCAACCTCTGTGTTATAACAGCGTCACCACCACCAACCCCTTTTGTTTATAACAGTCACCACCACCAACCTGTGTGTGTTATAACAGCGTCACCACCACTAACCCCTGTGTGTTATAACAATGTCACCACCACCAACCTCTTTGTGTTATGACAGCGTCACCACCACCAACCTCTGTGTGTTATAACAGCGTCACCACCACCAACCTATGTGTGTTATAACAGCGTAACCAGCAACAAACTCTGTGTGTTATAACAGCGTCACCAACACCAACCTCTGTGTGTTATAACAGCGTCACCACCACCAACCTCTGTGTGTTATAACAGCGTCACCACCACCAACCCCCAGTATTTATAACAGCGTCACCAGCACCAACCTCTGTGTGGTTTATCAGCGTTACCAACACCAACCTCTGTGTTATACCAGCGTCACCACCATCATCCATTGTGTGTTATAACAGCGTCACCACCATTACCCCTTGTGTGTTATAACAGCGTCACCACCACCACCAACCACTGTGCGTTATAAGAGCGTCACAAACCAACCTATGTGTTATAACAGCGTCACCACCACACACCTCTGTGTCATATAAAAGTGTGACCACCACCAACCTCTGTGTGTTATAACAGCGTCACCACCACCAACTTCTGTGTGTTATAACAGCGTCACCACCAGCAACCTCTGTGTGTTATAGCTGCGTTACACCCCCAACCTCTGTGTTATAACAGCGTCACCACCACCAACCTCTATGTGTTATAACAGCGTCACCATCACCAACCCTCTGTGTTTATAACAGTCACCACCACCAACCTCTCTGTTTTATAACAGCGTCACCACACCAACCTCTGTGTGTTATAACAGCGTCACCACCACCAACCTTTGTGTGTTATAACAGCGTCACCACCACCAACCTCTGTGTGTTATAGCAGCGTTACACCTCCAACCTCTGTGTTATAACAGCGTCACCACCACCAACCTCTGTGTGTTATAACAGCGTCACCAACACCAACCTCTGTGTGTTATAACAGCGTCACCACCACCAACCTCTATGTTTTATGACAGCGTCACAACCACCAACCTCTGTGTGTTATAACAGCGTCACCACCAGCAACCACTGTGTTATAACAGCATCACCACCACCAACCTCTGTGTGTTATAACAGCGTCACCAACACCAACCTCTGTGTGTTATAACAGTGTTATAACAGCGTTACACTCCCAACCTCTGTGTTATAACAGCGTCACCACCACCATCCTCTATATGTTATAACAGCGTCACCATCACCAACCCTCTGTGTTAATAACAGTCACCACCACCAACCTCTGTGTGTTATAACAGCGTCACCACCATCAACCTCTGTGTGTTGTAACATCGTCACCACCACCAACCTCTGTGTGTTATAACTGCGTCACCACATCCAACCTCTATGTGTTATAACAGCGTCACCACCACCAATCTCTGTGTGTTATAACAGCGTCACCAACACCAACCTGTTTGTGTTATAGCAGCGTCACCACCACCAACCTCTGTGTGTTATAACAGCGTCACAACCACCAACCCCTGTGTGTTAGAACAGCGTCACCACCACCTGTGTTATAACAGCGTCACCACCACCAACCTCTGTGTGTTATAACAGCGTCACAACAACCAACCTCTGTGTGTTATAACAGCGTCATCGCCACCATCCTCTGTGTGTTATAACAGCGTCACCAACACCAACCTCTTTGTATTATAACAACGTCACCACCAGCAACCTCTGTGTTATAACAGCGTCACCACCACCAACCCCTTTTGTTTATAACAGTCACCACCACCAACCTGTGTGTGTTATAACAGCGTCACCACCACTAACCCCTGTGTGTTATAACAATGTCACCACCACCAACCTCTTTGTGTTATGACAGCGTCACCACCACCAACCTCTGTGTGTTATAACAGCGTCACCACCACCAACCTATGTGTGTTATAACAGCGTAACCAACACCAAACTCTGTGTGTTATAACAGCGTCACCAACACCAACCTCTGTGTGTTATAACAGCGTCACCACCACCAACCTCTGTGTGTTATAACAGCGTCACCACCACCAACCCCCAGTATTTATAACAGCGTCACCAGCACCAACCTCTGTGTGGTTTATCAGCGTCACCAACACCAACCTCTGTGTTATAACAGCGTCACCACCATCATCCATTGTGTGTTATAACAGCGTCACCACCATTACCCCTTGTGTGTTATAACAGCGTCACCACCACCACCAACCACTGTGTGTTATAACAGCGTCACAAACCAACCTATGTGTGTTATAACAGCGTCACCACCACACACCTCTGTGTCATATAAAAGTGTGACCACCACCAACCTCTGTGTGTTATATCAGCGTCACAACAACCAACGTCTGTGTGTTATAACAGCGACACTACTACCAACCACTCTATGTTATAACAGCGTCACCACCACCAACCTCCGTGTTATAACAGCGTTACCACCACCAACCCCTGTGTGTTATAACAGCTTCACCTCCACTAACCTCTGTGTGTTATAACCACGTCAGCTCCACCAACCTCTGTGTTTTATAACAGCGTCACCATCACCAACCTCTGTGTTATAACAGCGTCACCAGAACCAACCCCAGTGTATTATAACAGCGTCAAAACCACAAACCTCTGTGTGTTATAAGAGCGTCACCATCACCAACCTCTGTGTGTTATAACAGCGTCACCACCACCAACCTCTGTGTGTTATAACAGCGTCACCACCACCGACCTCTGTGTCTTAGAACAGCGTCACCACCACCAACCCCTGTGTGTTATAACAGTGTTAAAACCAACAACCTCTGTGAGTTATAACAGCGTCACCATCACTAACCTCTGTGTGTTATAACAGCGTCACCACCACCAACCTTTGAGTGTTATAAAAGCGTCACCCCCACCAACCTCTATGACTTAAAACAGCGTCACCAAACACCAACCTCTGTGTTATAACAGTAGCATTATCAAGAACCTCTGTGTGTTGTAACAGCGTCACCAAACACCAACCTCTGTGTTATAACAGTGTCACCATCAAGATCCTCTGTGTTATATCAGCGTCAACACACCCAACCTCTGTGTCTTATAACAGCGTCACCACCACCAACCTCTGTGTTATAACAGCGTCACCACCACCCTCCCCTGTGTGTTATAACAGTGTCATCACCACCAACCTCTGTGTCATAACAGCGTCACAACCAGCAAACTCTGTGTGTTATAACAGATTCACCACAACCAACCTCTGCGTTTTAAAACAGCGTTACCACCAGCAACCTCTGTGTTATAAAAGTGCCACCACCACTAACCTCTGTGTGATAACAGCGTCACCATCACCAACCCCTGTGTGTTATAATAGCGTTACTACCACCAACCTCTGTGTCTTATAACAGCGTCACAACAACCAATCTCTGTGTGTTATAACACCTTCACCACCAACAACCTCAGTGTGTTATAGCAGCGTCACCACCCCTAACCTCTGTGTTATAACAGCATCACCACCACCAACCTCTGTGTGTTATAACAGCGTCACCAACACCAACCTCTGTGTGTTATAATAGTGTTATAACAGCGTTACACCCCCAACCTCTGTGTTATAACAGCGTCACCACCACCAACCTCTATGTGTTATAACAGCGTCACCATCACCAACCCTCTGTGTTTATAACAGTCACCACCACCAACCTCTGTGTGTTATAACAGCGTCACCACCATCAACCTCTGTGTGTTGTAACATCGTCACCACCAACAACCTCTGTGTGTTATAACTGCGTCACCACATCCAACCTCTATGTGTTATAACAGCGTCACCACCACCAATCTCTGTGTGTTATAACAGCGTCACCAACACCAACCTGTGTGTGTTATAGCAGCGTCACCACCACCAACCTCTGTGTGTTATAACAGCGTCACAACCACCAACCCCTGTGTGTTAGAACAGCGTCACCACCACCAACACCTGTGTTATAACAGCGTCACCACCACCAACCTCTGTGTGTTATAACAGCGTCACAACAACCAACCTCTGTGTGTTATAACAACGTCATCGCCACCATCCTCTGTGTGTTATAACAGCGTCACCAACACCAACCTCTTTGTATTATAACAACGTCACCACCAGCAACCTCTGTGTTATAACAGCGTCACCACCACCAACCCCTTTTGTTTATAACAGTCACCACCACCAACCTGTGTGTGTTATAACAGCGTCACCACCACTAACCCCTGTGTGTTATAACAATGTCACCACCACCAACCTCTTTGTGTTATGACAGCGTCACCACCACCAACCTCTGTGTGTTATAACAGCGTCACCACCACCAACCTATGTGTGTTATAACAGCGTAACCAACACCAAACTCTGTGTGTTATAACAGCGTCACCAACACCAACCTCTGTGTGTTATAACAGCGTCACCACCACCAACCTCTGTGTGTTATGACAGCGTCACCACCACCAACCCCCAGTATTTATAACAGCGTCACCAGCACCAACATCTGTGTGGTTTATCAGCGTCACCAACACCAACCTCTGTGTTATAACAGCGTCACCACCATCATCCATTGTGTGTTATAACAGCGTCACCACCACTACCCCTTGTGTGTTATAACAGCGTCACCACCACCACCAACCACTGTGTGTTATAACAGCGTCACAAACCAACCTATGTGTGTTATAACAGCGTCACCACCACCATCCTCTGTGTCATATAAAAGTGTGACCACCACCAACCTCTGTGTGTTATATCAGCGTCACAACAACCAACGTCTGTGTGTTATAACAGCGTCACCACAACCAACCACTCTATGTTATAACAGCGTCACCACCACCAACCTCTGTGTGTTATAACAGCGTTACCACCACCAACCCCTGTGTGTTATAACAGCTTCACCTCCACTAACCTCTGTGTGTTATAACAGCGTGTTCTCCACTAAACTCTGTGTGTTATAACCACGTCAGCTCCACCAACCTCTGTGTTTTATAACAGCGTCACCATCACCAACCTCTGTGTTATAACAACGTCACCACAACCAACCCCAGTGTATTATAACAGCGTCAAAACCAGCAACCTCTGTGTGTTATAAGAGCGTCACCACCACCAACCTCTGTGTGTTATAACAGCGTCACCACCACCAACCTCTGTGTGTTATAACAGCGTCACCACCACCAACCTCTGTGTCTTAGAACAGCGTCACCACCACCAACCCCTGTGTGTTATAACAGTGTTAAAACCAACAACCTCTGTGAGTTATAACAGCGTCACCATCACTAACCTCTGTGTGTTATAACAGCGTCACCACCACCAACCTTTGTGTGTTATAAAAGCGTCACCCCCACCAACCTCTATGCCTTAAAACAGCGTCACCAAACACCAACCTCTGTGTTATAACAGTAGCATTATCAAGAACCTCTCTGTCTTATAACAGCGTCACCACCACCAACCTCTGTGTTATAACAGCGTCACCACCACCCTCCCCTGTGTGTTATAACAGTGTCATCACCACCAACCTCTGTGTCATAACAGCGTCACAACCACCAATCTCTGTGTGTTATAACAGATTCACCACAACCAACCTCTGCGTTTTAAAACAGCGTTACCACCAGCAACCTCTGTGTTATAACAGTGCCACCACCACTAACCTCTGTGTGATAACAGCGTCACCATCACCAACCCCTGTGTGTTATAATAGCGTCACTATCACCAACCTCTGTGTCTTATAACAGCGTCACAACAACCAATCTCTGTGTGTTATAACACCTTCACCACCACCAACCTCAGTGTGTTATAGCAGCGTCACCACCCCTAACCTCTGTGTTATAACAACGTCACCATCACCAACCTCTGTGTGTTATAACAGCGTCACCACCACCAACCTCTGTGTTATAACAGCGTCACCACCACCAACCTCTATGTTAAACAGCGTCACCACCACCATCCTCTGTGTTGTAACATCGTCACCACCTCCAACCTCTGTGTGTTATAACATCGTCACAACAACTAACCTCTGTGTATTATAACAGCGTCACCACAACCAACCTCTGTGTGTTATAACAGCGTCACCAACACCAACCTCTTTGTGTTAAAACAGCGTCACCACTAGCAACCTCTGTGTTATAACAGCGTCACCACCACCAACCCTCTGTGTTTATAACAGTCACCACCACCATCCTCTCTGTTATAACAGCGTCACCACCACCATCCTCTGTGTTATAACAGCGTCACCACAACCAACCTCTCTGTGTTATAATAGCATTACAACCACCAACTTCTGTGTCTTATAACAGCGTCGCCACCACCAACCTCTGTGTGTTATAGCTGCGTTACACCCCCAACCTCTGTGTTATAACAGCGTCACCACCACCAACCTCTATGTGTTATAACAACGTCACCATCACCAACCCTCTGTGTTTATAACAGTCACCACCACCAACCTCTCTGTTTTATAACAGCGTCACCACACCAACCTCTGTGTGTTATAACAGCGTCACCACCACCAACCTTTGTGTGTTATAACAGCGTCACCACCACCAACCCCTTTTGTTTATAACAGTCACCACCACCAACCTGTGTGTGTTATAACAGCGTCACCACCACTAACCCCTGTGTGTTATAACAATGTCACCACCACCAACCTCTTTGTGTTATGACAGCGTCACCACCACCAACCTCTGTGTGTTATAACAGCGTCACCACCACCAACCTATGTGTGTTATAACAGCGTAACCAACACCAAACTCTGTGTGTTATAACAGCGTCACCAACACCAACCTCTGTGTGTTATAACAGCGTCACCACCACCAACCTCTGTGTGTTATGACAGCGTCACCACCACCAACCCCCAGTATTTATAACAGCGTCACCAGCACCAACATCTGTGTGGTTTATCAGCGTCACCAACACCAACCTCTGTGTTATAACAGCGTCACCACCATCATCCATTGTGTGTTATAACAGCGTCACCACCACTACCCCTTGTGTGTTATAACAGCGTCACCACCACCACCAACCACTGTGTGTTATAACAGCGTCACAAACCAACCTATGTGTGTTATAACAGCGTCACCACCACCATCCTCTGTGTCATATAAAAGTGTGACCACCACCAACCTCTGTGTGTTATATCAGCGTCACAACAACCAACGTCTGTGTGTTATAACAGCGTCACCACAACCAACCACTCTATGTTATAACAGCGTCACCACCACCAACCTCGTGTTATAACAGCGTCACCACCACCAACCTCTGTGTGTTATAACAGCGTTACCACCACCAACCCCTGTGTGTTATAACAGCTTCACCTCCACTAACCTCTGTGTGTTATAACAGCGTGTTCTCCACTAAACTCTGTGTGTTATAACCACGTCAGCTCCACCAACCTCTGTGTTTTATAACAGCGTCACCATCACCAACCTCTGTGTTATAACAACGTCACCACAACCAACCCCAGTGTATTATAACAGCGTCAAAACCAGCAACCTCTGTGTGTTATAAGAGCGTCACCACCACCAACCTCTGTGTGTTATAACAGCGTCACCACCACCAACCTCTGTGTGTTATAACAGCGTCACCACCACCAACCTCTGTGTCTTAGAACAGCGTCACCACCACCAACCCCTGTGTGTTATAACAGTGTTAAAACCAACAACCTCTGTGAGTTATAACAGCGTCACCATCACTAACCTCTGTGTGTTATAACAGCGTCACCACCACCAACCTTTGTGTGTTATAAAAGCGTCACCCCCACCAACCTCTATGCCTTAAAACAGCGTCACCAAACACCAACCTCTGTGTTATAACAGTAGCATTATCAAGAACCTCTCTGTCTTATAACAGCGTCACCACCACCAACCTCTGCGTTATAACAGCGTCACCACCACCCTCCCCTGTGTGTTATAACAGTGTCATCACCACCAACCTCTGTGTCATAACAGCGTCACAACCACCAATCTCTGTGTGTTATAACAGATTCACCACAACCAACCTCTGCGTTTTAAAACAGCGTTACCACCAGCAACCTCTGTGTTATAACAGTGCCACCACCACTAACCTCTGTGTGATAACAGCGTCACCATCACCAACCCCTGTGTGTTATAATAGCGTCACTATCACCAACCTCTGTGTCTTATAACAGCGTCACAACAACCAATCTCTGTGTGTTATAACACCTTCACCACCACCAACCTCAGTGTGTTATAGCAGCGTCACCACCCCTAACCTCTGTGTTATAACAACGTCACCATCACCAACCTCTGTGTGTTATAACAGCGTCACCACCACCAACCTCTGTGTTATAACAGCGTCACCACCACCAACCTCTATGTTAAACAGCGTCACCACCACCATCCTCTGTGTTGTAACATCGTCACCACCTCCAACCTCTGTGTGTTATAACATCGTCACAACAACTAACCTCTGTGTGTTATAACAGCGTCACCACAACCAACCTCTGTGTGTTATAACAGCGTCACCAACACCAACCTCTTTGTGTTAAAACAGCGTCACCACTAGCAACCTCTGTGTTATAACAGCGTCACCACCACCAACCCTCTGTGTTTATAACAGTCACCACCACCATCCTCTCTGTTATAACAGCGTCACCACCACCATCCTCTGTGTTATAACAGCGTCACCACAACCAACCTCTCTGTGTTATAATAGCATTACAACCACCAACTTCTGTGTCTTATAACAGCGTCGCCACCACCAACCTCTGTGTGTTATAGCTGCGTTACACCCCCAACCTCTGTGTTATAACAGCGTCACCACCACCAACCTCTATGTGTTATAACAACGTCACCATCACCAACCCTCTGTGTTTATAACAGTCACCACCACCAACCTCTCTGTTTTATAACAGCGTCACCACACCAACCTCTGTGTGTTATAACAGCGTCACCACCACCAACCTTTGTGTGTTATAACAGCGTCACCACCACCAACCTCTGTGTGTTATAGCAGCGTTACACCCCCAACCTCTGTGTTATAACAGCGTCACCACCACCAACCTCTGTGTGTTATTACTGCGTCACCAACACCAACCTCTGTGTGTTATAACAGCGTCACCACCACCAACCTCTATGTTTTATGACAGCGTCACAACCACCAACCTCTGTGTGTTATAACAGCGTCACCACCAGCAACCACTGTGTTATAACAGCATCACCACCACCAACCTCTGTGTGTTATAACAGCGTCACCAATACCAACCTCTGTGTGTTATAACAGTGTTATAACAGCGTTACACCCCCAACCTCTGTGTTATAACAGCGTCACCACCACCAACCTCTTATGTGTTATAACAGCGTCACCATCACCAACCCTCTGTGTTTATAACAGTCACCACCACCAACCTCTGTGTGTTATAACTGTTGGATATTTTTAACATCGAATACAGCATTGTTGTATTCTCATTACTTATTACTAACCATATTAATATTGTAGTAAGTGAAATTAACAACTCGTAGAATTCTCATGTACTAATAATTCATCAGTGCATTAGGCTAGAATTCTCACGTCACCTGACGCCAGTATTACGTCAGATTTCTTTACAGTAAAACACATTATATTCAATTTATGTGAGAATTAAATACGATTCTCCATAATTAAAGCATTCTGTATGACAACTGATTGCAGACGAATTGTTCTCTAACTAAAAGCCGAACAGAGCGTTAGAATTATACCGTCTACCTCGCGATAGTGTTAACGTCATCAATGAATGCCATGGGGAGACATTAATTCCTCTCCCTTATATATTTACTATTCTTAAATAGTTAAATAATAATATTCCGTTCCTCTAAATAATAAACCCGTCCAGTCTTTAGAGTTTCAAGCGCGAATGCGAGAAATATTAATGTTCATGCCAATAATTTGTGTAATGAACGTCGACTCGGCGTGGGGGGAGGGACGCGACGCCATCCTCAGTCGGTGAGGCGCTTGGGAAGCGGACACGTGGGAAACCGAAGAGAGGCAGACCTGCGCTTACCGTACTCACAAAAGACGCCATTGTCCAGCAAATAGGACACGTGTGTCTATCCACAGATGAAAGCCGCCACTGTGAGGCGTGAACGACCTTGCAGATAATATCTTCAACTAGTGCTGGTGTTAAATAAGGGACCCCTAGACTTGGTTCCTGATGACACGTGATCAGCCAACTTGAGACGTACAGATCCAGGACAAGCTCACCTGAATTTGATATACGTAATTACGGCAATCTTAATACGTAATTACGGCAATCTTAATACTTACACAGTGCCCACAGTTAAGTACTTTTATTTGATGCATCATTTATAAGTGTATTAATGGTAGGGTGATTGCACGTCACGCGGCAAGACAACACCTAATAACAGGTGATTAGAATTCTATCTGTAGATATCTAGAATCTTGAATATGCATTGAGTAGTTAAATCAATTGCTACTGGTAGTTATTTATCTTGCAGCTCGAGAGACGAATTCCTCATGCTGTCTTCTCCATGCTAACCGTGTCATTCGTCGGTGTACCAGACTTGGAGATTAAGAGGACTGCCAGGGTTATCTAAAGGAATCTATTACCAGCTAAGGCTTATTTCTTTTTATTCATAACTTTGCAATTTGATACATTCAGAATGTACAACATAATGTGTAATTTACTGTAACTCATTATTATGCTCATATTCATGTTCTTCTTTGTATGAATAATATTATATTCAACATTAATTATAGGATTAGATTATTATTAATAGAATTAGTGAACGAACCACACTGATTCCTGGACGTATTGACCTCCAGTAATAACCCCCCAATGTAGGTGTTTGAGGTTTGGTTTTAATAATACAGCCCATTAACTATTCTCATGATCATACTTTCTAGTCATATCCATAGTCACTGGTTTTCTCTAGAATTTTATCTAATGATCTGAAATTCTCAGTTTCCCTCTTTACTTTAAAAGAGGGTGGTCCTTCGTAATTTAATTTACTACTTTAATTATTCATTAATCAGAATCAAACCCAAATATCCCACATTATGGTCCTTCGAACCGGATAGGCATTAAATTTATAATTAAAATATTAACCATTAATAACTAATCCTTGTGTGACAGAAGCTAGACTAACTATTTAATTAATTGTGTCAACTAACAGTATAACACACCAGTTAGCCTAGATCACACTAACAGCTACCTTTACATAGCTTTAGTGGGTCATAACCAAGTACCCACAACATTTAGACCTACACTTCATACAGAAGTAGAACCCTTAGGTCACCAAGAGCAACAGCTCATAACCTTATATTAATCACTAACACCAATTATGTGTTAACCATTTAGGCTATACCAATGCTTCAATATATGGCTGTCAGCAGACTGTCCATTATAGCCTGAATCCATGTTGAAATTACTGATTCACTCAAGTCAGTGGATCATTAACATTTAGGGATCCAGTATACTAATATAAACTACTGATCTCATACTAGTTAATCATTACAAACCCTGATAACATTTTATTCCACAATTAGGAGTACATTCAGGAGTTAGATAATATTTATGGCAGTAGAATACTTGCCAAACACAATTAATTCTTTTGTGTTCATTTAATTTCTTATACACATAATTACACAAGTGTATATTATATAAATTACAAAAACCCAAAAACACAGCACAATTATTTGCACATTACTGCACCATAATATAATTTTTGCCAACCTTCAGTAGGTAGCAATTTAGGCTGTGATTGTGTTGAATTTGGCACAAGCACAGACTAAATATAGTTGTAGTTTCTCAAGTAGAAATTCTCACGACTAGGCTTGAGCTAGTTAGTGACATATATTATTCTTTTGTGCTGACCCTATCAAGGGTGGGATTAACCATTTATTGTGTAATTATTTTATTGCATATTTCTATGTATGTCTTTGAGTGTTACTGTAAGTCCACTACCCATCCGAGGCTGATTTAGAAGAGCTAAGCTGAGGAACACCTGTAGTGAGACCAAGGTACCACTCAAATCTTAGTTACTTATTATTAGGTAGGTAGCTAACCTCTAAATGAGGTAAATTACAACCAGCCTCAAGAAACATTAGGCTATCAATACTTATACCTGCTCTACATCAAGGAGCAGACTATAGCTATACCACTAGCTACATAAGCCCTATCAGGCTCAATTTACCACAAGAATGAATCCTTTAGAAAGGAACGCAAGATTCTTGACAGCTCTTCAAGGTCCTTTAGGAAAACTGCTTATGAAATGTCATTTCTGTGTCGAAACTGACCCAGGTGACGTTTACAGACTAGCAAGTTACATAAAGTACGCTAGCCAAAAGTTTGATTATATCAAGACTGTAATCGAGTCCCACAGGAATTTACTCCAGGCCGGTCATACTGTCTCAGACTACTCAAGTCTAACAGAATCTGATCTCGATAACTATGAACATTCTGTTCAAACCAGTTTAGACCGATATAAGGAGGTGCTTGCGAGACAAGATATTCCCGAGTGGGTGGATCAGATCATTAATAGACCTGTATCCAAGTTAACACTCAGCTCAGATGAAATACTTGAGCTAAATCAAGACGAGGAGAATCCTCTAATCAATGCTGATCACTATACAAGATCAACAACTGAAGATCAACCTTCATTTTCTAACCTCTCATCTAATACAGCTTCATGTGATGATTTGTTTACAGAGTCTGATCAAATTTCAGACCACTCTTCTCAATGTTCCTTGGATTCTATAAGTTCGATACATAATGCTACTGAATTAACTAGCTTATCACCAGAACCCAGAGAAACAAGTGAAGCTGCCGATGAAACAAGTGAAGCTGCAATGATCAGTGAATCTGAACCAGAAAATGATAAAGCTAATGCTGCGGCAGCAGCCGAAGCTGTAATCAAAGCTGAGGCTAAGCAAGATGCCTTAAGCAACACAAGTAATGGTCACAATTGCTCACAACAGCCTTCTAAAGTAAGTGCTGACAATGAGAAGACTATTATAAACCTTGTGCACCAATTATTAAATTTATCTTCACCAGAACAATCAGTTAACTCTTTACAAGCTTTTAGTTTTCAGCTTGAGTCACTGATAAATTCTTTCAGTAAAGAGGTGGATCACCCAACTACTGAGTGGATGACTAAAATTATCATCCAGAGAAAATTGTCTGGTGACACACTTAATAAACTATATGTATGCCAGAATGGTAATACCCTGTCAATGCAGGATATATTTACAGGTTTGCGCAATATGAGCAATCATACAGCAGGCCAAGCAATTAATGCTAAATCTGAATGCACCAAAACTGTACCTACATCAGTTTCCTTGCCTGAAACTCCTAAAGTGACACTGTCACTAGGTAACCAAGGTGCTAATACTCAATGTAACAACAATCAGTCAAATACTGATTCATCAGTGAGGCCTAAGAGTCCCACAGGTGCTCCTAAGAGACCTAATAGTCCAAAGAGCACTGCTAATAATCCATGTAACCAGAATCAGTCAAACACTGATTCATCAGTGAGGCCTAAGAGCTCCACAGGTGCTCCTAAGAGACCTAATAGTCCAAAGAGCACTCCCAAGAACCTGTTAATGGTTCCCCAGAGTACACCAAGTACTCACAAGAGAATAAATAACAAGCAAATGCAAGCAGCAAAACCATCACCACCTGCAAATACTGTTTTACCTAAACCGGTAACCTCTAAACGATCTGTAGGATGGGGAATATGCTTGTTTTGCAATCAAAAACATTCTCTGTACAAATGTACTAATTATCCTAATAGAGACACAAGAGTCAGACGACTCAAACAGTTACACAAATGTACTAGGTGTCTCAAACCACATAATGTTAACAGCTGTGACACCCCACTGAACACCTGCAATAGGTGTAGAAGGGGCAAACATCATGCTGCACTGTGCAAATTAGTTAGGACTAATTATGTCAATCATAGAATAGGACGTAGAGAATCTACACCAGTACAGTGCTGCAAGGTGCGAGATGTGTACAGCGTAACTACACAAGCATCTTAAGTGGATGCTGCTTTGCCTACTGCCCAACTTCAAGTGAAGAACAGAGGAGCCAAGATCACCATACGTGGACTATTTGATCAAGGTTCCCAGAGAACTTTCATTACTCAAAGGGCAGCAGAGACACTTAATTTACAACCAATAGGACAGGTAAAATTAAACTTGTCAGGGTTCATGATAAATCGAGGAACCCATGAATACACAGTAGTTCAACCGCTTGTACGACTAGGTAGTCAAGCCAAGGCTGTCCAAGCCATTGTTGTAGATCAAATACCTTTAGACTTACATATTAAGGGTCTGGGGTACACAGCCTACTTCCTGCAGGAACGTGAAATTAATTTGGCTGACAACAAGTTAATGTCTGACCGCCTTAACAATGTAGATGTACTAGTAGGAGCCGACTATTATTACCAGTTCATAACTGGACATGTTAAACGATTGGGAATGAATATGCTCCAATCTGCAGGAGGCTACTTACTTACTGGTAAAGTTCTGAATGTGAACAAGCCTAAACCTGCCAATAATAAATTAGTCAGCAGTAAGTCAATTCTCCAACAGCAAGCTAAAAGGAGAAACGCAGCTGAGTAATAAACTCAGATTGAATGTAGTACAGTTGATACTCGCCGAGATGTTTCATAGCTCTCAGTGAAAACCAATGGTCCGTACTCAAACAAGTACAAGTCACAGCGACCAAACCATTGAATTCACTGCAGACCTAGAATTATTCTCGACAAGTAGTAATTGACCACACTCAGTCTTCCTAGTTAAATTGTAATGTTAGGCTAGAGAATCTAGTACTCCCTAGGAATCAATAATGTTAGGCTAGAGAATCTAGCACTCAATGCCACTGGCATTTCCTGAATTTAGTGATAACATTCACTAGGACCACTGGTCCACTATACTTGCGCTTAAAGGTTTGCCAAGAAAACCTTCTTAATACCATGTTTTCTGCACTAAGAGTTAGTGATAAATACTTGCATTAATTGTTTGAGTTGTTTTTCTTTCGTTTCTGCTTATTTAGTGTAGGAGCGCAGCACGAACAAACTTGCAAACTTACTAATATGTAAGTGAATTTCCAGAGAACTAATATGTTTAATGCATTATCGTTAAACATTAGCATTGTTAATTAACATGCTTCATGAGCTTAACATAGCTCACCTTAGAATTAACGTAATAATATGAGTGCTCGTTCACCATGCGCACGAGCTTAATATTGCTCGCCATGATAACTGAATGACAAAACTCCACCTCGAGTTCACTGAACTCACCCTGTTAACTGTTAACGAGCTCACTGCAGCTCACCCTGTTAGCACTGCTAACGAGATCACTGTATCTCACCCTGTCAACACTGTTGACGAGTTCACTGAACTCACCCTGTTAACTGTTAACGAGCTCAATGTAGCTCACCCCGTCAACACTGTTGAAGAGTTCACTGCAACTCACCCTGTTAGCACTAGCTAACGAGCTCACCCTATCAACACTGTTGACGAGTTCCATGCAACTCACCCTGTTAGCACTAGCTAACGAGCTCACTGTAGCTCACCCTGTCAACACTGTTGACGAGTTCACTGTAACTCACCCTGTTAGCACTAGCTAACGAGCTCACTGTAGCTCACCCTGTCAGCACTGCTGACGAGCTCAATACAGCTCACCCTGTCAACACTGTTGACGAGCTCACTGTAGCTCACCATGTTCACGAGTTCAATATAGCTCGACCAGTTAATGAGCTCAATACTGCTCACAATGTTAATTCGAGTACATTTTTGCTCACATTTAGCTTAGTCCCTTACTTAGGTAGGTTAGAAATTCAAACCATTTATTTAGGTAGGTTTAGAGACTTTAGTAGTGTCAACTGAGTACTAGCCTAATCTGTACTCACCATTAATTACAGTTGACTCTACTTATAGAGACTGGTCTAATAAACTCAAATTCATGTAAAGGTGATTTCGTATTAACAAGTTTACAGTGTCAAGCCTATGAGCTGCCATTTAATTAGCTCATAAGTCAGAATGACTAGGCTACTAATCTCACTGTCGACTCAGAATTTTCCTTGATTTTAATGAATAAACTTTTCAGTTCTCTACCTTTCTATTATTTTAGCTAGTTAGCAAATTAGTTGTACCATCAGTCAGCATGACTACTGCACATTAAATTCAACTTCCTCATTTGAATTTGGGGTGATCATGATACTGCGTGATGTTATTGTCTAGTAACTCAATAGTTACAAGTCACAGCGACCCTAGACAGTGACCTTACTGTAGTGTCATAGTCTCCTTGATCTTAAATGACTAATAACACTTTACTGTATAATCATACAATAGTGTTATCAGTTCTTAGGAACTTATTCTGAGTTTACCTACGATTCAGCAGCTACGTAATACACCATTACATGTCACTGCGACCCTAGTTGTTGAGTTTATTGTGAGCTTTAGAGTGTTCCTGATTACCGATAACTTAATCATTTAATGTTTCAATATTTAATGCGTGTTTCCACTAAGGGAAACTGCAAGCCTATTACAACTCTGAAGAAGAATAATTTCTTTCACATCTCACTTAGAAAACTGTGATGATACTACGATGTGATATCACGTAACGAAACATTACACGTCACTATGACCCAGGATATCGCATCACTGTAGATTCTGTTAGTTTAAATTGAGAGAGTTAAATTTATAAATATTGTGTAGGCTACCAAAAACATGTTTCAGTTGACATGTGCATAACAAGACTCAAATTCTTGTAAGTCCTTGATAAATCCGGGACGTTCGTTATGTGTGTACTAACACACTAACATACTAATGTATTAATCTTAATATCACTTCGGGATAGGTCAGTACAACACAGTACACTGCAACCCTGGGAATGCCCCCCCCCCCCCCGGAGTTATGTTGGATATTTCCAACATCGAATACAGCATTGTTGTATTCTCATTACTTATTACTAACCATATTAATATTGTAGTAAGTGAAATTAACAACTCGTAGAATTCTCATGTACTAATAATTCATCAGTGCATTAGGCTAGAATTCTCACGTCACCTGACGCCAGTATTACGTCAGATTTCTTTACAGTAAAACACATTATATTCAATTTGTGTGAGAATTAAATACGATTCTCCATAATTAAAGCATTCTGTATGACAACTGATTGCAGACGAATTGTTCTCTAACTAAAAGCCGAATAGAGCGTTAGAATTATACCGTCTACCTCGCGATAGTGTTAACGTCATCAATGAATGCCATGGGGAGACATTAATTCCTCTCCCTTATATATTTACTATTCTTAAATAGTTAAATAATAATATTCCGTTCCTCTAAATAATAAACCCGTCCAGTCTTTAGAGTTTCAAGCGCGAATGCGAGAAATATTAATGTTCATGCCAATAATTTGTGTAATGAACGTCGACTCGGCGTGGGGGGAGGGACGCGTCGCCATCCTCAGTCGGTGAGGCGCTTGGGAAGCGGACACGTGGGAAACCGAAGAGAGGCAGACCTGCGCTTACCGTACTCACAAAAGACGCCATTGTCCAGCAAATAGGACACGTGTGTCTATCCACAGATGAAAGCCGCCACTGTGAGGCGTGAACGACCTTGCAGATAAAATCTTCAACTAGTGCTGGTGTTAAATAAGGGACCCCTAGACATGGTTCCTGACGACACGTGATCAGACAACTTGAGACGTACAGATCCAGGACAAGCTCACCTGAATTTGATATACGTAATTACGGCAATCTTAATACTTACACAGTGCCCACAGTTAAGTACTTTTATTTGATGCATCATTTATAAGTGTATTAATGGTAGGGTGATTGCACGTCACGCGGCAAGACAACACCTAATAACAGGTGATTAGAATTCTATCTGTAGATATCTAGAATCTTGAATATGCATTGAGTAGTTAAATCAATTGCTACTGGTAGTTATTTATCTTGCAGCTCGAGAGACGAATTCCTCATGCTGTCTTCTCCATGCTAACCGTGTCATTCGTCGGTGTACCAGACTTGGAGATTAAGAGGACTGCCAGGGTTATCTAAAGGAATCTATTACCAGCTAAGGCTTATTTCTTTTTATTCATAACTTTGCAATTTGATACATTCAGAATGTACAACATAATGTGTAATTTACTGTAACTCATTATTATGCTCATATTCATGTTCTTCTTTGTATGAATAATATTATATTCAACATTAATTATAGGATTAGATTATTATTAATAGAATTAGTGAACGAACCACACTGATTCCTGGACGTATTGACCTCCAGTAATAACCCCCCAATGTAGGTGTTTGAGGTTTGGTTTTAATAATACAGCCCATTAATTATTCTCATGATCATACTTTCTAGTCATATCCATAGTCACTGGTTTTCTCTAGAATTTTATCTAATGATCTGAAATTCTCAGTTTCCCTCTTTACTTTAAAAGCGGGTGGTCCTTCGTAATTTAATTTACTACTTTAATTATTCATTAATCAGAATCAAACCCAAATATCCCACAATAACAGCGTCACCACCATCAACCTCTGTGTGTTGTAACATCGTCACCACCACCAACCTCTGTGTGTTATAACTGCATCACCCCATCCAACCTCTATGTGTTATAACAGCGTCACCACCACCAATCTATGTGTGTTATAACAGCGTCACCAACACCAACCTCATTTTGTTACAACAGCGTCACCACCACCAACCTCTGTGTGTTATAACAGCGTCACCACCACCAACCTCTGTGTGTTATAACAGCGTCACCACCACCAACCCCTGTGTGTTATAGCTGCGTTACAACCCCAACCTCTGTGTTATAACAGCGTCACCACCACCAACCTCAAAGTGTTATAACAGCGTCACCATCACCAACCCTCTGTGTTTATAACAGTCACCACCACCAACCTCTCTGTGTTATAGCAGCGTCACCACACCAACCTCTGTGTGTTATAACAGCATCACCACCACCAACCTTTGTGTGTTATAACAGCGTCACCACCACCAACCTCTGTGTGTTATAGCAGCGTTACACCCCAACCTCTGTTATAACAGCGTCACCACCACCAACCTCTGTGTGTTATAACAGCGTCACCAACACCAACCTCTGTGTGTTATAACAGCGTCACCACCACCAACCTCTATGTTTTATGACAGCGTCACAACCACCAACCTCTGTGTGTTATAACAGCGTCACCACCAGCAACTACTGTGTTATAACAGCATAACCACCACCAACCTCTGTGTGTTATAACAGCGTCACCAACACCAATCTCTGTGTGTTATAACAGTGTTATAACAGCGTTACACCCCCAACCTCTGTGTTATAACAGCTTCACCACCACCAACCTCAATGTGTTATAACAGCGTCACCATCACCAACCCTCTGTGTTTATAACAGTCACCACCACCAACCTCTGTGTGTTATAACAGCGTCACCACCATCAACCTCTGTGTGTTGTAACATCGTCACCACCACCAACCTCTGTGTGTTATAAATGCGTCACCACATCCAACCTCTATGTGATGTAGTAGTAGTGGAAAGTACGCCAAATCGTGTCCGTTTTGCTTTTTTCGAGGGACACGTTCTGGCGTACCTGTTTTTCGTTACAGTTTTAAGGGGACACGTTCTGGCGTACCTATTTTTCGTTACAGTTTTAAGGGGACACGTTCTGGCGTACCTGTTTTTCGTTACAGTTTTAAGGGGACACGTTCTGGCGTACCTGTTTTTCGTTACAGTTTTAAGGGGACACGTTCTGGCGTACCTGTTTTTCGTTACAGTTTTAAGGGGACACGTTCTGGCGTACCTGTTTTTCGTTACAGTTTTAAGGGGACACGTTCTGGCGTACCTGTTTTTCGTTACAGTTTTAAGGGGACACGTTCTGGCGTACCTGTTTTTCGTTACAGTTTTAAGGGGACACGTTCTGGCGTACCTGTTTTTCGTTACAGTTTTAAGGGGACACGTTCTGGCGTACCTGTTTTTCGTTACAGTTTTAAGGGGACACGTTCTGGCGTACCTGTTTTTCGTTACAGTTTTAAGGGGACACGTTCTGGCGTACCTGTTTTTCGTTACAGTTTTAAGGGGACACGTTCTGGCGTACCTGTTTTTCGTTACAGTTTTAAGGGGACACGTTCTGGCGTACCTGTTTTTCGTTACAGTTTTAAGGGGACACGACTTGGCGTACCTGTTTTTCGTTGCCCCAGTGAGCTTAAAGGGACACGACTTGGCCCCATGTTTTTTCGTTGCCCCAGTGAGATTAAAGGGACACGACTTGGCCCCATGTTTTTTCGTTGCCCCAGTGAGATTAAAGGGACACGACTTGGCCCCATGTTTTTTCGTTGCCCCAGTGAGATTAAAGGGACACGACTTGGCCCCATGTTTTTTCGTTGCCCCAGTGAGATTTAAGGGACACGACTTGGCCCCATGTTTTTTCGTTACCCCAGTGAGATTAAAGGGACACGACTTGGCCCCATGTTTTTTCGTTGCCCCATTGAGATTAAAGGGACACGACTTGGCCCCATGTTTTTTCGTTACCCCAGTGAGATTAAAGGGACACGACTTGGCCCCATGTTTTTTCGTTGCCCCAGTGAGATTTAAGGGACACGACTTGGCCCCATGTTTTTTCGTTACCCCAGTGAGATTAAAGGGACACGACTTGGCCCCATGTTTTTTCGTTGCCCCAGTGAGATTAAAGGGACACGACTTGGCTCCATGTTTTTTCGTTACCCCAGTGAGATTAAAGGGACACGACTTGGCCCCATGTTTTTTCGTTGCCCCAGTGAGATTTAAGGGACACGACTTGGCCCCATGTTTTTTCGTTGCCCCAGTGAGCCATGCACAGGCATTGCTAATGGTCAATGACGTCATCAATTTACCTGGGGATTAAAAGGCCGGCTCCTGGCCCCATCATATTTCGCACAGGCATTGCTAATAGTCACCCCGTATTCTTCTTCCCTGAATAAGTCTGTTTTCTGTTATAGTATATTTATTCCCATTTTTAATGTTTATAGCAAAGGGGGATTCAAATGCTGCCTTCTGTAAAGCCTAATGTGCAATGGCGTTAATCATTATAAGCTTGTTTTTCTCAATAAGGTATTGCCGTACTGTTTCCCATTGTCTAAGATCATTTTATAGCTAAGATTACATAATAATAACATAAGAAATGACTTCAAACCCTGTTTACAGAACCAGTATTTACCCAGGTCTTTTTCCTAAATCTAAATCTAAAACTTATTCCAATTTATGTCCATTGTTTCATGTTCTGTCTAGTGTTGATAATTTTAATAGTCTATTAATATTCCCCCTTTATCATGTCCATTCATTCACAGCTCTATCATGTCACCCCTATTTCTTCTTCGTCATCGTTCTAGAGAATGTAATTTGAGCTTTGACAATCTTTCTTGAAGGATCGTTTATTATGCATAGAGCAAAAAATAATATGAAAAATCTGCTATCAGTCGTTTATATGAAAAAACAGAGCCCTGGGCATTGGTGATTTCAATGCGTGTTCAGTAGTAAACCAATATAGTCCTTAACCACATACACGTCTCACATACGCTCAAAACATACCTCCCACACCTTACTGTGTCAAATAACAAATAAAAAAATCTCATTCAGTAAAAGCAAGCCTCTCATGTTTTAAAATAAGGCCTTCTGCGGCGCGAGGCGCGCTAAATGTGGATCCCAGGAGGTTCACACATAAGTGTGAACTCTTAATCTGGCTTAATACCTCACCTATACTCTGTGCTTCATCAGAGTTGATATTCAGCTACAATAGCTCGTATTTTCGCTCATTGCTTATATTTTCTGTTATTCATAAACCCGATCAAACCATCCGAACCCAACCTATCCTAACTTATTATATATAACAAACAAATACATTCTACAGAACAGTTATTGTTGTTGTTTAGTGACATCGTGAAAAGCGAGCTCAGGTATAGGGATAAGGTATTGATGGTCATTAGCATATAGGTGTGAAGGTATTACAGTACCTTACTGGTCAACTATGTATGACGTCACCAGACAACCAATGCGACCTTTGGCGTCCTACTGGCATGTGTATTTGATGTTATTAATAAAAAATGACTAGACTATCCATCCCCACCTAACCTAATCAGAGGTATAAGAATATACATTTTAGTCATCCACAACTGTAATCATTATTCAGTGATAAGTTCAAAAGTATAACAGAAGCCCAAATGTCATACTGCAATTTAAGCAGAATCGTACATCTGGCAGCTTAGCAGGTGAGCTGAACATAAGAATAAAGGTAACTGCAGAGGTCCTATTGGCCCATACGAGGCAGCTCCTATATATTTCCACCCAATCTCATTCATGTCCACCCTATGCTTAAAACAACCAAGGGATCCCACTTAAAGTATTAGTTTACAATAATAGTTTTAATAAATAGCTCTTATTCTAGTTTTATACACAACAGCAATTATGAAAACCCTATATCTAGATATTCTACTATAATCCACAAGTAGTTACCACACATCTGGCAGTACAGCGGATTAGTGGCTGTGTTCATAGGCTAGTCAACTGTCCTCACATCCATCAAATAGATATCCAAATGTCGCACCTCAATTCATCCATCTAGCAACTCAGCTGGATGTTAGCCACTATATTCATAGGCTAATCATTTCTACACCTCAAAAAATCCTAGTCTTGCTACGCAAATCAGCTTACTTGTTTCTAAACCAACACTCGCAAATACAATCATGCATACCTACACATACTTCAAAACCTATGCATTCATAGAGAATAGCCTAGTTTTTGCCACCATTTCCCCATTAATCAGATGTAATTTATGCCATACACACAGAAAATACAGCATTTACACACCAAATATGCCATTTATGCACAAAATATACTATTTACACTCAAAATATACCATCACATAAAAAAAATATGAGATTTTCATACAAAAATATGTCAGTTGCAAACAAAAATATACCATTTACACAATATTGCATGTACACTCAGAGTATGACATTTACACAAAGTACGGTATTTTGCACAAATATATCAAAATGCTTATACATTTAGACAATCAAAAATGCGCTTTAACTAAAATTACACAATTTCACAAACGTAATTTTCACAAAATACCCACACATTGTCTCATAAACCAAAATACACTTACACCATAAAGATCTATTTTATCAAATTACAGAGCTTACACAAAATACACAATTTTCACACACAAATACAGTTGCACCAGTTCCACTTCAACAAATTAAAAACACAACGTGCATAAATGCACTATTATCACAAAAATTATTACACAGTTTGTGTAATTATTTTACATCTTTGCACAATTAATACAAGAAAACTTGCTATATAATTACTCAGCTTGCACAATGACAATCAATACCCAAAGGTAAAAATAAACAATTCGTCCATATGCAATTACACAACATGCGCAATTATTACACAACTTATACAATATTACACATCTTTCATATTTATTACACACAACTTGCACAAATGCATATCTAGCACAAATACGTACAATATATAACTACCCCAAATATGAAAATACACAACTAGCATAAATACACGATTTACACAAATACAATTGCGACATTTACACAACTAGCTCAAAAATATAATCAATACACAACTTACCAAAATATGAACAATACATAACTAGCACATATTCATTAAATACACAACTAAGCAATTTCCGCAAATACACATACAAAAACATATACAATTAATACAGACAACTTGCACAAAACAATACACAATTTATAGAAATATAATCAATACATAATTTCAATAATCATACAACATATGCAAAATACATAATCTGCACAATTAATACACAAGTATATTAATTGTGCTATATATGTACAAACACAACCAACTGGGTCAAACAATACACAATTTGCATGATATTTTTCTGGGTATATTTAGGACATTATTTATAATATGCTGAGTTTATCCAACTCCCCAAAAGTCAGAATTTCACATATAAAAATGTTTCTTATAACTTCAAATGAGCTCAATATATAACACATTCTTTTTCCATTAAGATATCAACATTATTAGTGCTAAACTATTCATCTAACATATGTCCACTGTTTTTATGTCTTATTAATACCTTCCTTGTTACATTCTCTCCAATCAGACCACCATATTTATGTATTTATTCAAACCATCTAACAGACTTATTTGTTCTAGCCTTAGTTATGTTAGGGCAGGTGGGGTTAGGTGGAGTCAGTATTTTCTATGATAATTTTAGACAAATTTGCTATATCTTATCAAAATGCATCCTGTTAAAACTTAAATTCATCTAAATCTATCAAAAATATACTTATACTACGCAATTTGACTAAATTCTACCTAGCTAAACTTACTAAATATGAGCATCCCATATCCTCACATACAAGTCTATGTCGCCTCTGTCCATACATTATATGAGTCTGTCATATAGCACGAACCCCAAATAGGAAAATTTACACTATTTCATAAACATACTAGTTCATTATCCTAAGATATTATATATGTCCTTCCCTACACGACCTCACCAAACCTGACCTAGCATATCCAACCCTGGATTTGGTAAAAGTTGGCGAAATGTATGCTATGCCACCTAAATTTCACCAAATTTAAGGCAATTTCCACCAAATATACCCAAATGTTGTGTATCATAGCATCGCCAAAGCCCATTTTCACCTATTCCATACTATCCTACACAACCTCACCTAACCTGACCTAGCATATCCAAACCTGGATTTGGTTAAAGTCGACGAAATTCATGCTATGCCACCTAAATTTGACCAAATATACCCAAATGTTTCATATCACAGCACTGCCAAAGCCCATTTTTACCTACATTTTCTCCTATTCCATCCTACCCTACGCAACCTTACCTAACCTATCCTAGCATATCCAAACCCAGATTTGGTTAAAGTCGGCGAAATTTAAGCTATCCCACCTAAATTCTAACTAATTTAAGGCAATTCCCACCAAATATATCCAAATGTTCTGTATCACAGCACTGCCAAAGCCCATTTTTTACCTACATTTTCTCCTATACCATCCTACCCTACGCAACCTCACCTAACCTATCCTAGCATATCCAAACCTAGATTTGGTTAAAGTAGGCGAAATTTAAGTTATCCCATATAAATTTGACCTAATTTAAGACAATTTCCACCAAATATACCCAAAAATGTTTTGGAACATAGCACGGCCAAAGCTCATTTAGCTGAGTTTTCACCTATTCCAACCTGCCCTAGACAACCCTACCCATCCTCTCCTGGCATATCCAAAGTCAGATTTGATTATAGTTGGCGAAATTTATGCCTTTCCAACCTAAATTTTACCTAATTTAAGCCAATTTCCACCGAATATACCCAAATGTTTTGTATCTAGCATAGTCAAAGTTTATTTTAGCTGAGTTTTCTCCTATTCCAACCTGCCCTAGACATCCCTACCCGGCCTTTCCTGGCATATCCAAAGTCAGATTTGATTATAGTTGGCAAAATTTATGCCTTTCCCACCTAAATTTTACCTAATTTATGCCAATTTCCACCGAATATACCCAAATGTTTTGTATCTTAGCATGGTCAAAGTTCATTTCACCCAAGTTTTTCACCTATTCCATCTTACCTTACACAGCCTTACCTAACCTGACCTAGCATATCCCAAGCTAGATTTGATTAGAGTTCGTGAAATTTATGCTTACTCACCTAAATTCAACCTAATTTAAGACAATTTCTACCAATATACCCAAAATGATTTGTTACATAGCTCAGCCAAAGACCATTTTACCCGAGTTTTCACATATTCCAACCTACCCTACATAGCCTTACCTATCCCTGACCTAGCAGATTTGATTAAAGTTGGGGAAATGTAAGCTATCGCCATCAAATTGGAGACAATTTCCACCAAATATGCCTAAATGTTGTGTATCATAGCACAGCCAAAAACCCATTTTACCCACATTTTCATCCATTCCATCTGAACCTGGACCTAGCCTCTGATACTACAAATACTCAGAGAAGTGATGTTTTTTGGATATGTACCTAAATGCCCGTGCCTAACCTGCAAGAGTCTTGGATCTTTTACCTATTTTTCTTCAAAAACTGAAGTTTTGGATATGAACCTATCCGCACTGTGCCTAACCTGCTAGGATCTTTGTTGAACATTGTAACCATATTCACAGAAAAGTGATGTTTTGGATATGGACCTAACAGACCCTCTCCTTTAAAACTTGGAACTGTGTTCAATATTGTAGATATAGTGTTGGGTATGTGTTTTGTTTTTACACATCAACCCAACCGTCCTTGACCTAACCTCCATTTATCAAACTTCAAATTTATCATAAATATGGGAGGACCGTGTTATTTGTGCATCAACCCTGCCGTACTGGGCCTAACCTCCCTTTATCTAACTTCAAATTTATTGTATTTATGGGAAGAAGGTGTTGTTTATGCATCAACCCAACCTCCCTGGACCTAACCTCTGATACACGAATCTTGGTTCAATATTGCATCAAACTCGTAGCATATTTTTTTCACATAATTCAACCATCCTCAACCTAACCTCTATTACCTGGGGGAGGGAGGTTAATGGAAAATATGATAATAATGGGAATTTTCTCTACATCAGTTCAACTTAACCATCCTTAACCTAACCTTAGTTAGAAAGGGATATAACTCACCAAAACTATTTAATTACCATTTACCTTATTTTCCTTATCCTAACCCATAACCAGAGGGTTTAGACCCCCCTTTACCTCGAAATTATAGTATAGGGTTAAATTAGGGAATGTTAGGTATATATGTGAAAATATATTCCTACCTTAAATATATAGTATAATTTCGAGGTAAAGGGGGGTCTAAACCCTCTGGTTATGGGTTAGGATAAGGAAAATAAGGTAAATGGTAATTAAATAGTTTTGGTGAGTTATATCCCTTTCTAACTAAGGTTAGGTTAAGGATGGTTAAGTTGAACTGATGTAGAGAAAATTCCCATTATTATCATATTTTCCATTAACCTCCCTCCCCCAGGTAATAGAGGTTAGGTTGAGGATGGTTGAATTATGTGAAAAAAATATGCTACGAGTTTGATGCAATATTGAACCAAGATTCGTGTATCAGAGGTTAGGTCCAGGGAGGTTGGGTTGATGCATAAACAACACCTTCTTCCCATAAATACAATAAATTTGAAGTTAGATAAAGGGAGGTTAGGCCCAGTACGGCAGGGTTGATGCACAAATAACACGGTCCTCCCATATTTATGATAAATTTGAAGTTTGATAAATGGAGGTTAGGTCAAGGACGGTTGGGTTGATGTGTAAAAACAAAACACATACCCAACACTATATCTACAATATTGAACACAGTTCCAAGTTTTAAAGGAGAGGGTCTGTTAGGTCCATATCCAAAACATCACTTTTCTGTGAATATGGTTACAATGTTCAACAAAGATCCTAGCAGGTTAGGCACAGTGCGGATAGGTTCATATCCAAAACTTCAGTTTTTGAAGAAAAATAGGTAAAAGATCCAAGACTCTTGCAGGTTAGGCACGGGCATTTAGGTACATATCCAAAAAACATCACTTCTCTGAGTATTTGTAGTATCAGAGGCTAGGTCCAGGTTCAGATGGAATGGATGAAAATGTGGGTAAAATGGGTTTTTGGCTGTGCTATGATACACAACATTTAGGCATATTTGGTGGAAATTGTCTCCAATTTGATGGCGATAGCTTACATTTCCCCAACTTTAATCAAATCTGCTAGGTCAGGGATAGGTAAGGCTATGTAGGGTAGGTTGGAATATGTGAAAACTCGGGTAAAATGGTCTTTGGCTGAGCTATGTAACAAATCATTTTGGGTATATTGGTAGAAATTGTCTTAAATTAGGTTGAATTTAGGTGAGTAAGCATAAATTTCACGAACTCTAATCAAATCTAGCTTGGGATATGCTAGGTCAGGTTAGGTAAGGCTGTGTAAGGTAAGATGGAATAGGTGAAAAACTTGGGTGAAATGAACTTTGACCATGCTAAGATACAAAACATTTGGGTATATTCGGTGGAAATTGGCATAAATTAGGTAAAATTTAGGTGGGAAAGGCATAAATTTTGCCAACTATAATCAAATCTGATTTTGGATATGCCAGGAAAGGCCGGGTAGGGATGTCTAGGGCAGGTTGGAATAGGAGAAAACTCAGCTAAAATAAACTTTGACTATGCTAGATACAAAACATTTGGGTATATTCGGTGGAAATTGGCTTAAATTAGGTAAAATTTAGGTTGGAAAGGCATAAATTTCGCCAACTATAATCAAATCTGACTTTGGATATGCCAGGAGAGGATGGGTAGGGTTGTCTAGGGCAGGTTGGAATAGGTGAAAACTCAGCTAAATGAGCTTTGGCCGTGCTATGTTCCAAAACATTTTTGGGTATATTTGGTGGAAATTGTCTTAAATTAGGTCAAATTTATATGGGATAACTTAAATTTCGCCTACTTTAACCAAATCTAGGTTTGGATATGCTAGGATAGGTTAGGTGAGGTTGCGTAGGGTAGGATGGTATAGGAGAAAATGTAGGTAAAAAAATGGGCTTTGGCAGTGCTGTGATACAGAACATTTGGATATATTTGGTGGGAATTGCCTTAAATTAGTTAGAATTTAGGTGGGATAGCTTAAATTTCGCCGACTTTAACCAAATCTGGGTTTGGATATGCTAGGATAGGTTAGGTAAGGTTGCGTAGGGTAGGATGGAATAGGAGAAAATGTAGGTAAAAATGGGCTTTGGCAGTGCTGTGATATGAAACATTTGGGTATATTTGGTCAAATTTAGGTGGCATAGCATGAATTTCGTCGACTTTAACCAAATCCAGGTTTGGATATGCTAGGTCAGGTTAGGTGAGGTTGTGTAGGATAGTATGGAATAGGTGAAAATGGGCTTTGGCGATGCTATGATACACAACATTTGGGTATATTTGGTGGAAATTGCCTTAAATTTGGTGAAATTTAGGTGGCATAGCATACATTTCGCCAACTTTTACCAAATCCAGGGTTGGATATGCTAGGTCAGGTTTGGTGAGGTCGTGTAGGGAAGGACATATATAATATCTTAGGATAATGAACTAGTATGTTTATGAAATAGTGTAAATTTTCCTATTTGGGGTTCGTGCTATATGACAGACTCATATAATGTATGGACAGAGGCGACATAGACTTGTATGTGAGGATATGGGATGCTCATATTTAGTAAGTTTAGCTAGGTAGAATTTAGTCAAATTGCGTAGTATAAGTATATTTTTGATAGATTTAGATGAATTTAAGTTTTAACAGGATGCATTTTGATAAGATATAGCAAATTTGTCTAAAATTATCATAGAAAATACTGACTCCACCTAACCCCACCTGCCCTAACATAACTAAGGCTAGAACAAATAAGTCTGTTAGATGGTTTGAATAAATACATAAATATGGTGGTCTGATTGGAGAGAATGTAACAAGGAAGGTATTAATAAGACATAAAAACAGTGGACATATGTTAGATGAATAGTTTAGCACTAATAATGTTGATATCTTAATGGAAAAAGAATGTGTTATATATTGAGCTCATTTGAAGTTATAAGAAACATTTTTATATGTGAAATTCTGACTTTTGGGGAGTTGGATAAACTCAGCATATTATAATTAATGTCCTAAATATACCCAGAAAAATATCATGCAAATTGTGTATTGTTTGACCCAGTTGGTTGTGTTTGTACATATATAGCACAATTAATATACTTGTGTATTAATTGTGCAGATTATGTATTTTGCATATGTTGTATGATTATTGAAATTATGTATTGATTATATTTCTATAAATTGTGTATTGTTTTGTGCAAGTTGTCTGTATTAATTGTATATGTTTTTGTATGTGTATTTGCGGAAATTGCTTAGTTGTGTATTTAATGAATATGTGCTAGTTATGTATTGTTCATATTTTGGTAAGTTGTGTATTGATTATATTTTTGAGCTAGTTGTGTAAATGTCGCAATTGTATTTGTGTAAATCGTGTATTTATGCTAGTTGTGTATTTTCATATTTGGGGTAGTTATATATTGTACGTATTTGTGCTAGATATGCATTTGTGCAAGTTGTGTGTAATAAATATGAAAGATGTGTAATATTGTATAAGTTGTGTATTAATTGCGCATGTTATGTAATTGCATATGGACGAATTGTTTATTTTTACCTTTGGGTATTGATTGTCATTGTGCAAGCTGAGTAATTATATAGCAAGTTTTCTTGTATTAATTGTGCAAAGATGTAAAATAATTACACAAACTGTGTAATAATTTTTGTGATAATAGTGCATTTATGCACGTTGTGTTTTTAATTTGTTGAAGTGGAACTGGTGCAACTGTATTTGTGTGTGAAAATTGTGTATTTTGTGTAAGCTCTGTAATTTGATAAAATAGATCTTTATGGTGTAAGTGTATTTTGGTTTATGAGACAATGTGTGGGTATTTTGTGAAAATTACGTTTGTGAAATTGTGTAATTTTAGTTAAAGCGCATTTTTGATTGTCTAAATGTATAAGCATTTTGATATATTTGTGCAAAATACCGTACTCTGTGTAAATGTCATACTCTGAGTGTACATGCAATATTGTGTAAATGGTATATTTTTGTTTGCAACTGACATATTTTTGTATGAAAATCTCATATTTTTTTTATGTGATGGTATATTTTGAGTGTAAATAGTATATTTTGTGCATAAATGGCATATTTGGTGTGTAAATGCTGTATTTTCTGTGTGTATGGCATAAATTACATCTGATTAATGGGGAAATGGTGGCAAAAACTTGGCTATTCTCTATGAATGCATAGGTTTTGAAGTATGTGTAGGTATGCATGATTGTATTTGCGAGTGTTGGTTTAGAAACAAGTAAGCTGATTTGCGTAGCAAGACTAGGATTTTTTGAGATGTAGAAATGATTAGCCTATGAATATAGTGGCTAACATCCAGCTGAGTTGCTAGATGGATGAATTGAGGTGCGACATTTGGATATCTATTTGATGGATGTGAGGACAGTTGACTAGCCTATGAACACAGCCACTAATCCGCTGTACTGCCAGATGTGTGGTAACTACTTGTGGATTATAGTAGAATATCTAGATATAGGGTTTTCATAATTGCTGTTGTGTATAAAACTAGAATAAGAGCTATTTATTAAAACTATTATTGTAAACTAATACTTTAAGTGGGATCCCTTGGTTGTTTTAAGCATAGGGTGGACATGAATGAGATTGGGTGGAAATATATAGGAGCTGCCTCGTATGGGCCAATAGGACCTCTGCAGTTACCTTTATTCTTATGTTCAGCTCACCTGCTAAGCTGCCAGATGTACGATTCTGCTTAAATTGCAGTATGACATTTGGGCTTCTGTTATACTTTTGAACTTATCACTGAATAATGATTACAGTTGTGGATGACTAAAATGTATATTCTTATACCTCTGATTAGGTTAGGTGGGGATGGATAGTCTAGTCATTTTTTATTAATAACATCAAATACACATGCCAGTAGGACGCCAAAGGTCGCATTGGTTGTCTGGTGACGTCATACATAGTTGACCAGTAAGGTACTGTAATACCTTCACACCTATATGCTAATGACCATCAATACCTTATCCCTATACCTGAGCTCGCTTTTCACGATGTCACTAAACAACAACAATAACTGTTCTGTAGAATGTATTTGTTTGTTATATATAATAAGTTAGGATAGGTTGAGTTCGGATGGTTTGATCGGGTTTATGAATAACAGAAAATATAAGCAATGAGCGAAAATACGAGCTATTGTAGCTGAATATCAACTCTGATGAAGCACAGAGTATAGGTGAGGTATTAAGCCAGATTAAGAGTTCACACTTATGTGTGAACCTCCTGGGATCCACATTTAGCGCGCCTCGCGCCGCAGAAGGCCTTATTTTAAAACATGAGAGGCTTGCTTTTACTGAATGAGATTTTTTTATTTGTTATTTGACACAGTAAGGTGTGGGAGGTATGTTTTGAGCGTATGTGAGACGTGTATGTGGTTAAGGACTATATTGGTTTACTACTGAACACGCATTGAAATCACCAATGCCCAGGGCTCTGTTTTTTCATATAAACGACTGATAGCAGATTTTTCATATTATTTTTTGCTCTATGCATAATAAACGATCCTTCAAGAAAGATTGTCAAAGCTCAAATTACATTCTCTAGAACGATGACGAAGAAGAAATAGGGGTGACATGATAGAGCTGTGAATGAATGGACATGATAAAGGGGAAATATTAATAGACTATTAAAATTATCAACACTAGACAGAACATGAAACAATGGACATAAATTGGAATAAGTTTTAGATTTAGATTTAGTGTAACACGGGTTCGGGTTCCTCTCTCTACTTATCTACCTTCTACTCCCTCTACCCGTATTCTTACTTTTTATTCTCTACCAAGGGACTCCAAAACTTTTACCAAAGCCAACTCCACGCCACGTGGTCCTAAGACGATTGACCGACTTAGGATTCTACACCCAGTATGACGTGACCTAGGCTCTGAACAAAACCCTAGAGTCGCCTCTACGCTGCCACCACCAGACCAGCTACACAGAGCAATGATCGAGGTCTGGATCGATCACGCTAATTAATCAACCTTGGGGCTTGATCCCCACTAGTAGTTTATAACCTCGGAAACTTGAGTGTGGAATTAATTAGATGGGGATGATGAATTCCGATCCGATGTTAGAATCGGCGCCCAATGCAACTCTGCCTCGTGTGGACCACGTGACCAGGACAAGTATACACATAAAACACATGGAAATAATGAAATGCAGAATATTAACAAATTTAATTTATTAAAAGAAAAACTAAAACAAAATCTAAATATGTTCACTCCCTGTCACGTTAACACTCCCTACTTGACCTGACTGGCAAATGAGACTATTTCTATACATAACCATAGCAACTATACCTCTATGTTTTCCAGCTAAGGATGTTGGGCTGGTCTTGGGGAGAGGTAAGATGTTTGACCTCTCCCAGCTGCTCGGCAGATCACACTGATTTGTCCTCGTCTGGCCTAGCCCAGACTAGAACATTGTATCCTTCCGCCTAGTCAAAGTTTTACCAAGTTACTAGCCAGGTTTAAGTTATAACAATTAACCTCTGTTGTACTTAATTGATCCAGACTGGTTGAATTATTTTACTGAATTAAATTACAAACATCTAACGGCAGAGCTGTTCCCGATCCCCAAAATGGTTAATTGAACTTTGAGAAATACTAGACATGTCAACCCTGCTGACCTATGACCGCCGGTCACTCCGCCTTAAAAGTTAGATCTGATTCGTGACGTCACTGATGGTGACTTAAACTCAATAATTAGAATACTCTTGATATTGTATCCAGTACAATTATACAATACAATTTTAATGCAAAATGAATAAAGGCTAATTTTCTCTAAATTACTGAATACTATAGGATGATTCATTATACGCAGCTATGAACAAAGCGTCGGTTATTTCCACCGCGAATTCCCCTGGGGGTCAGGTCACCATGCGGGCTCAGCTTCCCATTCTCTTTTGTCGATAAACCACTCTGGATAATTCTTACAACAGCCTAGTTTGTTACAACCCCCCCGCACAAGCACTTAGTAAACCTTGTTAATTTGTTAAAATTCACGAGGTTTAGTATCCAAACCCACAATTCAACTCATGCCACAAACAAAAGCTAACCTAACTAATAAAATTTGACAAATAATAGTCCAACATCATAATAAATATGTTCATATTTCATAAATTTCTCAGCTGTCAACTGACAGCAATCCTCTAATATCAGGAAACATACATCCTATCCTTACTGACATAGCTAAATAACATGTCCCTACTCTACCATCAAAAAACTAGCTATTAAACTCTCTTGGCTCTTCACTAGCCAAGTCCATGTGTCCTCTAGAGCGGGCCACACCGTGCTCAAACAAACATTAAAGTTATAAGTTCAGACTGAACTTTGTCATCCGGGAGCGTACTACGGAACTATCAAGTTCACATCCGTGTACTACCCACTCCCCATCAATGTCAACCTTGACATGTTAAGGAACACACCTAACGTTTATTACATGTATCTAAAAATAAAAAAAAATTCCTATACTATATCACAGGTCTCAGCTGACTGTACAGCCAAGTGTTCTCACTCACTAGAAGTGTCAATGTTTATATTGGTCCGCCTCTCCTGTGTTCAAACATTCTGCAAAAAATAGCACAACATAATTTTCCATAACCGTTTGTTTTGGGCTGAGACAATTACACAGGGGCTTCGATTTTGATTACTGACCAATTTATAGAGTAAAATTTTCGTATATTATACCAGAATTATTTTAAATCTGTTTTTCAACATTTAAAAAGGATTGTGATTCTAACTCTGTTTTTCAACATTTAAACAAAAGTGTCCAGATATTCTTTACGCAGATGTTCAGAACCAACTTTGTTGTTTTGTATCAATTGTTCATATTGAGTAATCGAAAAAAAAAATCGATGCTGCTGGATGCTGAATGTAGTCGCTGACGATGACGGTGTCGATCTTGCTTCTCCCCATGTGTAGACATCAATACCTGGTCCTCTTGTACTCCCATCCGGTACTCCTGAATGACGACAGAGTGTAGTAGAGCGGAGTGCCAAGTGACAGCTGTAGAATACTGTTACTTCGGCCATTAATCTTGCTCTCGACAGTCCACACGCCTTCGTATCAATCACAGTTCACACGGCAGTCTTGATGTTAAACTTGACGTCGCAGATGACCACAGCAGAGCAGGACTGGATGTACCACCGGTGTCTCTTAGCAGGAGTGGTGTCAGAAGGTCGTAGAGGCGGGTTGCTTGTTTGCAGAACAGGTGAATCTCGTCTTCCATCATTGCTCACGTCATCTCAGGCGTTTCTTGATGTCACCAGGTTACTAGGCCGTAAACACCAACTGTGCATACCCTCGTACCGCCGACTTTAGGCCAAAGGAGACAATTTTGCGACCTTCTATTGGCGAGTCCCGGTACTCTGTAGGGAAACCGTGCCTTCCACCTGTGACCGCCTTACTTCCGCTTTCTTGTTACTTCAGATGACGTAATCATTAATCTTCCGGCGAAATTCTTGAGTACTGCTACGTGCTTTCCATTTCTTGACCTCTCCTCCAACACTGCTGGAATGGCTGCAGTCTTGATGACGCAGCAGGTGGGTAGTGGTGATCTCGAGACAGCTACCCCGGCGTTGTATGGCACCTCCGGTGACTGCTATAATGTGGACAGCTCGCTGGCCCTGACAACCTCGTTAGTGACGTGAGGCGTCGGCCGGGTGACTCTTGGACAGTCACTCATCCCCAAAGTAACTGATGTATGGGTTACTGGGTCTGGTGGGGGGAGGGCTTTGTGTAACGTGCCTCCCCCCTCGGTCTTTACAGACAAGGGTTCACGTGTGGCTGGAACAACTGGGTCGGTGTACCAATCAGACATGGGAACAGACAGACACAACACGGCGGAAGCATAGATATACTCTGGGTTTGGTGGAGGTGGAACCCCAGAGCACGGTAAAAGTTGCTACCTGAGTCAAGTATAGACATAGTACACCTCATTGCCTTTACAGGAAAATCTAATGAATACTAAATTATACTAACCAAGGAAGTTACTTTACTGTATAGCGCGAGATCTCGTCACCATAGGGTGGCGAGACTGCACCTGACTACTGATGAGCGATGACAGAGGGTCATCCTCATCTTCTGACTCGTCGGTGAAGCCATGAGTCAGCACTGCTGAGTCAGGAACTAGACCCGCTGAAGGCAGTTCTAATTCCTCTCTAGCATGATAATGTTTCAATTTATTCACATGAATTGTCCTTTCCACCTGGTCCTCGAACACTCCTTTTATAACAAGATTAACCGGCCCCGCCCTTTTAATTACTCTATAGGGTCCTCGCCACCTCGGAGCTAGTTTCCTGCTCTGATTGGCGGGCGCAGCCTCATTCACTCTCAATACGAGGCTTCCTTCCGTCAACTCAAGAGGGCGCACTTTCTTGTCATAAAAATGAGCATACCGAGTCCGTGCCTTCTTGGACGCTTCAGCTGCAATATTCCATGCATTTCTCATTTTTCCAAGGACCTCTGAAGGATAGTCCTCCCCGTATGCAACATTATGTCTGTTAAGCAGACCTGACGGGAAATTGCATGAATTACCAGTAAACAAATGAAGTGGTTGGGTGTTAATTGATTGGTGGATGGCAGTATTCAAGGCGAACTGAACATAGGGTAGGTGTTCATCCCAGGTGTTTGCATCATGTTCAGCAAGGATTGCAAGCATATCCTTGACTGAACGATTAGTCCGTTCCGTCATTCCGTTTGCTTGTGGGTGGTAGGCCGTTGTAAAAGCCGAAGTTGTCTCTAAAATCTTACAAACTTCTCTAAATATATTCCCATTGAATTCTTGACCCCGGTCAGAGACTAAAACTTTAGGAGGTCCGAATACAGTAACGAACCTACGCAAGAACGCATCTGCAACCGTACGAGAATCCTTCTGAGGTAATGCAACTAGTGTAGTGTATCTAGACAGATGGTCAACTAGCACCAACACGTATCTGTTACCCGCATGACTGTGGTGTAAATCAATCAGATCGGCCCCCACACGATCTAACGGTTCACAAATTTCAGGAAATTCCTGAAGTGGGGCTTGTACCTTAAGGGTACCTTTCCTCCTCTGGCAACGAGGGCACGACGTCACGAAATTGATTACCTCAGAAAGTAATCCTGGAAAATAAAATAGAGACTTTGCTTTTAAGTGCGTTTTAAAGATCCCCGGATGCCCTGCAATTTTTGAAGCATGCGCAAGCTTTAACGCTGATGACCGCAACGCGTCCGGAATAACTAGCTGAAATACTGCCCTATCATTCTGGCTATTAACATAATACAGGACGCCCTGTTTCATTTCAAAATCATGAATAGGTAAGTTCTTTTTCTTTTTCGGGTATTTTCCTCCCTCTAAATACTCAATAATCTCTTTCCATCTCGGCTCGTTCATCTGGTATTCTCTCATTTTATCCGATGGAATGGTTTCAATATTTTCATTAATCTGCATTGCCGCTATATTTCTACTTAGCGTATCTGGCACAACATGTGCTGGACCAGGCTTGTACAAGATCTGGAATGAGTGGGCCGAAAGTTCGTGAGACCAGCGTGACATTCGTGGGCATTTCGTTCGCTTTTTAAATATGTGTGTTAATGCTCGATGGTCTGTGTAGATTACAAAATGCCGCTGAAATAGGTAAGGCTCGAAATACCTAACTGATTCTACTACTGCCAGTGCCTCCCGATCCGTAGCTGAATAGCGAACTTCAGGTCCTTTGACCTTCCTACTGAAATAGGCTACTGGATGGGGTAAATTATCTGTGTCTCGCTGAATTAAGCACCCGCCAATAGCAATACCGCTGGCGTCAGTGTGCACTTCCCACTCTTTCTCAAAATCAGGAATAGCCAATACCGGTGTCGTGATTAGTTGGTCTTTCAGTTTGCGATAGGCCTCGTCATGTTCTGATTTCCACACAAACTTCGCATTTTTCTTTGTCAGATCAGTCAGGGGTGCTGAAATGCCAGCGAAACCTTCAATGTGACGACGAAAATATCCGGCCGCCCCCAAAAACCTACGCACGTCCTTTGCGCAACGTTGAAGACGTGCATACTTAAAATTGCTGAAGGCTGACTTTTTAATTACCGTCGCCTGGCTTCCTGTATCAACAAAAGCTGTCAATCTCACACCTTCCACTTTCACCTCAAAAGTAGGCCTACCATCACTAGGAGCCTGCTTTCATGCTTTCGTAGGAGTGACTTCGCAATCCCTCTGTATATGCCCGCGCTTCCAGCAGGAGTAACACCTCCGCGGATCTCTGTTGTTACCCCGCGCAGGGTGGCTCGAACTTGCAGCTGAGGGCTGCTTCCCGCCTGATGAACCCGCGCCACAGTTCCTCGGCTTGGCTCCCTCGCCTTTACTTAACGCCTCTACGTATGGCGACAACTGAGTGCCCGGCGTCTCCGTGCGCATCTGCCTGTCTAAGGCTGTGGCGGCCTGGGGTTGGGGTTGAGGTATGGTGTGGGTGGCCTGGGGTTGGGGTGTGGATGGAGGTTGGGGTTGAGGTATGGTGTGGGTGGCCTCGGGTTGGGGTGTGGATTGAGGTTGGGGTTGAGGTATGGTGTGGGTGACCTCAGGCTGGGGTGTGGATTGAGGTTGGGGTGGGTATGGGGTGGCCTGGGGCTGGAATGGGTATGGGTATGGGTATGGGGTGGCCTGGGGTTGGAATGGGTATGGGTATGGGGTGGCCTGGGGTTGGAATGGGTATGGGTATGGGGTGGCCTGGGGTTGGAATGGGTATGGGTATGGGGTGGCCTGGGGTTGGAATGGGTATGGAGTGGCCTGGGGTTGGGGGAAGGGTTGGTATGGGAACTGAGGATGGGGTTGGGGTTGTTGTAGTGACGGATGAGGTGTACCTAGGTGTTGTGGGTGCTGTGGTATTGGTGTTATGTTGGGTAGTTCCTGCTGTTGGTGTGGTTGTTCATGTTCCCGTTGAACGGGTTGCTGTTCTCTGCCGAGCGAAGTGGGACGTCCTGCCATACTAACTGAGGCCCCCTGTCTGCCCTGCTGGCATGGCGTCGATGTTATTTGTGGGGGAACCCAAGACGGCTCTCCCCACTCATGGGACGACTCCTCGCAAGACTCCCCACTCATGTCAATAATAGTATCGCTACTGGGATGGAAAGATACCCTCGACTGCCGAGTCCCATGCAGAACCCGTGAACTCGTCGCTTCAGTCCCACTGACCCCACCTGTGGTGCCAGTTGAGCCACCTGAGCGATCCCCAGTGGTGTCGGAAGAGGCGCTGTCCTCTACACTTCCACTTCCACTCCCACTGGTCCCTATTGACTGGTCACTGTCTGGGTTAAACATTTTCTGTGATTCCTGGTGTGCCACGTCTCTTCTAAACTACCCTATAGTACACCCTCGACCCGGACTCACTACAACCGTGATCTTACACAAATAAAAAAAAAAAAAAAAAAAAAAATCGCAACTCTTTTCCAAGAAACAACTACTAAATCCCCAAAGTAGGAAATACACCGATTTATCGAGAGAATCGCTGAAGTGAATCCAATGAATGAGTGTCTGCCCCGCACTCGTGTCTGACCGTGAAATATCCCGCAGTTCTATTGCTGAAACCTAAGTCCTTTACGTTAAAAAAAATTAAAGAATCTAATTTATATAAAACAATTTAAATGATAACGCAACTAACGCACAGCACTCGTGATGGATTAATAAAGAATATTTACTGTACTTGAATACTAAACGCACTTGAAGTGAGCAGCGTGGCCCCTGATGACTGATGGAGCGGGACCAGCTGCGCTGAAAAAAAACTAAGTCCCGCGCTTTTTCGCTTAAACGCTGAAAAATCAAAATTTTTGTTGTGAAGGAAAATAACTAGTTTTACGTTAATAAACCGCTCTAGCGACTAATATAGACACCCAGGACCTATATATGCTTACCAAAAATTGAATTTTTATCAAAAACTGCGTTTTTACTCAATTGCTGGACTCTGCCAATTTTCCTGACTCCGAGGGAAAAAAAATTTCTATCACCCCAAATATCACAAAACTCCTTTGATTCACAAAAATTTGGGTTTCTCGTTCCCAGATATAAATACGTTATTATTTACTACTGACGTTGTATACAGAACAATACTGACACTTCGGGCGGTTTCAACACTCACTAATTCGAATTTTCGTCAAAATCAGAGATTTTCACCTCAAATGGACTCTGACAAAATTACAACACGATTTTCTCGAAAAAATACTAAATTCGGCAAAAATGTAATTATCACTGTTTAATGCTTACGGACAGAATTACGTCCCTTGCGCGCACTAGAGAGTAATACTGACCCTAGGATATACACGAAACATGAAAATTAGAATTTCCGCCAAAAAGTCAGATTCTAGCCCAAGCTGGACTTAGAAAATTTTCCACCTACGTTTCTACTGAAAACAGAATTCTAAGTCTACAAACACAATTCTACCGTCTTACTGGTAACAACTAGAAAATATCATCCGCATCGACTGGGGAATCCTAATGACGCCCAGATCATACACGTGACCCACGAATACAAATTAATTACAGTTAACGACTTTCCGACATTGACTTAGCCGAAAACTTATCCCAAAATACTTAGAAATATTCCACGGACTCTATTAAGCATTTACACGCAACTTACTATCCCTTAAACTCCTTCACTTATCTATCGTGACCGACATATAGCCGTAAGTCCAGAGGATTAACAACGCCTCTGACTTAGACTAATACAACAGGGAATAACAAAACTTAACGTACGCACTTAGCCTAATATGCAAGAAAACGCTAAACACTTGGGAAAAATTTTAACCGGGGATTGAATGTAAGGGAAAAAAAAATTAATCTCTAGAACAACGAAAATAATTGGAAAATTACTTTATAAATTGAAGTATACTTAATTCAAAACTGCACTCGACTTAATCTTATAATTGCTCCTACCGGCTCGCCGTACCACACCTAGCCTAGGGGCCACACCCTCTAGGTTCCAACAGAGCGACACGCAGCTTTCAGCAACAATTATGACTAGGGACGACTCAACCTCCACTAAGTGTGCGATCACTTAGTTGTTGAATCGCTGCTAGGTAGGTTACTAGTCCGTCCCTCGGAGGCCGCAACGCCCTTCACGGATTACGTTTTTCCTAGCGTTTTGGGTCGTCTAATAACGCCCTCGGACTATCTACTGGCGTCCCACAGATATATCCGCCCCCGACAGCCCTCAAGGAACTGCTGTTGAGAGTATGGCGGCTCCCAACACCTCTGAATTAATTGCAATGGGTCGAGTATGGTACCCAGTCCAATCAACTCGGAGCGGTCTCCTTTTCAATAAATCTAATTTTAACAGCCTAATCTTACTAACTAACCTTAATCATATCAGCCCGCATGACCCAAGATTCGCCAATCCCCACTCAAACGCACTTGTGGGGCGCACTGCTAATCCTGGCCCGCGGCTGTCTCCTTAGCATCCGCGCACGTGTTCGAACGGCTAGACGCGTGAGCCTTTCAACAATTTCAAACAAAATTGTTGAAACCACCGCTGTGCACCATTGTAACACGGGTTCGGGTTCCTCTCTCTACTTATCTACCTTCTACTCCCTCTACCCGTATTCTTACTTTTTATTCTCTACCAAGGGACTCCAAAACTTTTACCAAAGCCAACTCCACGCCACGTGGTCCTAAGACGATTGACCGACTTAGGATTCTACACCCAGTATGACGTGACCTAGGCTCTGAACAAAACCCTAGAGTCGCCTCTACGCTGCCACCACCAGACCAGCTACACAGAGCAATGATCGAGGTCTGGATCGATCACGCTAATTAATCAACCTTGGGGCTTGATCCCCACTAGTAGTTTATAACCTCGGAAACTTGAGTGTGGAATTAATTAGATGGGGATGATGAATTCCGATCCGATGTTAAAATCGGCGCCCAATGCAACTCTGCCTCGTGTGGACCACGTGACCAGGACAAGTATACACATAAAACACATGGAAATAATGAAATGCAGAATATTAACAAATTTAATTTATTAAAAGAAAAACTAAAACAAAATCTAAATATGTTCACTCCCTGTCACGTTAACACTCCCTACTTGACCTGACTGGCAAATGAGACTATTTCTATACATAACCATAGCAACTATACCTCTATGTTTTCCAGCTAAGGATGTTGGGCTGGTCTTGGGGAGAGGTAAGATGTTTGACCTCTCCCAGCTGCTCGGCAGATCACACTGATTTGTCCTCGTCTGGCCTAGCCCAGACTAGAACATTGTATCCTTCCGCCTAGTCAAAGTTTTACCAAGTTACTAGCCAGGTTTAAGTTATAACAATTAACCTCTGTTGTACTTAATTGATCCAGACTGGTTGAATTATTTTACTGAATTAAATTACAAACATCTAACGGCAGAGCTGTTCCCGATCCCCAAAATGGTTAATTGAACTTTGAGAAATACTAGACATGTCAACCCTGCTGACCTATGACCGCCGGTCACTCCGCCTTAAAAGTTAGATCTGATTCGTGACGTCACTGATGGTGACTTAAACTCAATAATTAGAATACTCTTGATATTGTATCCAGTACAATTATACAATACAATTTTAATGCAAAATGAATAAAGGCTAATTTTCTCTAAATTACTGAATACTATAGGATGATTCATTATACGCAGCTATGAACAAAGCGTCGGTTATTTCCACCGCGAATTCCCCTGGGGGTCAGGTCACCATGCGGGCTCAGCTTCCCATTCTCTTTTGTCGATAAACCACTCTGGATAATTCTTACAACAGCCTAGTTTGTTACAACCCCCCCGCACAAGCACTTAGTAAACCTTGTTAATTTGTTAAAATTCACGAGGTTTAGTATCCAAACCCACAATTCAACTCATGCCACAAACAAAAGCTAACCTAACTAATAAAATTTGACAAATAATAGTCCAACATCATAATAAATATGTTCATATTTCATAAATTTCTCAGCTGTCAACTGACAGCAATCCTCTAATATCAGGAAACATACATCCTATCCTTACTGACATAGCTAAATAACATGTCCCTACTCTACCATCAAAAAACTAGCTATTAAACTCTCTTGGCTCTTCACTAGCCAAGTCCATGTGTCCTCTAGAGCGGGCCACACCGTGCTCAAACAAACATTAAAGTTATAAGTTCAGACTGAACTTTGTCATCCGGGAGCGTACTACGGAACTATCAAGTTCACATCCGTGTACTACCCACTCCCCATCAATGTCAACCTTGACATGTTAAGGAACACACCTAACGTTTATTACATGTATCTAAAAATAAAAAAAAATTCCTATACTATATCACAGGTCTCAGCTGACTGTACAGCCAAGTGTTCTCACTCACTAGAAGTGTCAATGTTTATATTGGTCCGCCTCTCCTGTGTTCAAACATTCTGCAAAAAATAGCACAACATAATTTTCCATAACCGTTTGTTCTGGGCTGAGACAATTACACAGGGGCTTCGATTTTGATTACTGACCAATTTATAGAGTAAAATTTTCGTATATTATACCAGAATTATTTTAAATCTGTTTTTCAACATTTAAAAAGGATTGTGATTCTAACTCTGTTTTTCAACATTTAAACAAAAGTGTCCAGATATTCTTTACGCAGATGTTCAGAACCAACTTTGTTGTTTTGTATCAATTGTTCATATTGAGTAATCGAAAAAAAAAATCGATGCTGCTGGATGCTGAATGTAGTCGCTGACGATGACGGTGTCGATCTTGCTTCTCCCCATGTGTAGACATCAATACCTGGTCCTCTTGTACTCCCATCCGGTACTCCTGAATGACGACAGAGTGTAGTAGAGCGGAGTGCCAAGTGACAGCTGTAGAATACTGTTACTTCGGCCATTAATCTTGCTCTCGACAGTCCACACGCCTTCGTATCAATCACAGTTCACACGGCAGTCTTGATGTTAAACTTGACGTCGCAGATGACCACAGCAGAGCAGGACTGGATGTACCACCGGTGTCTCTTAGCAGGAGTGGTGTCAGAAGGTCGTAGAGGCGGGTTGCTTGTTTGCAGAACAGGTGAATCTCGTCTTCCATCATTGCTCATGTCATCTCAGGCGTTTCTTGATGTCACCAGGTTACTAGGCCGTAAACACCAACTGTGCATACCCTCGTACCGCCGACTTTAGGCCAAAGGAGACAATTTTGCGACCTTCTATTGGCGAGTCCCGGTACTCTGTAGGGAAACCGTGCCTTCCACCTGTGACCGCCTTACTTCCGCTTTCTTGTTACTTCAGATGACGTAATCATTAATCTTCCGGCGAAATTCTTGAGTACTGCTACGTGCTTTCCATTTCTTGACCTCTCCTCCAACACTGCTGGAATGGCTGCAGTCTTGATGACGCAGCAGGTGGGTAGTGGTGATCTCGAGACAGCTACCCCGGCGTTGTATGGCACCTCCGGTGACTGCTATAATGTGGACAGCTCGCTGGCCCTGACAACCTCGTTAGTGACGTGAGGCGTCGGCCGGGTGACTCTTGGACAGTCACTCATCCCCAAAGTAACTGATGTATGGGTTACTGGGTCTGGTGGGGGGAGGGCTTTGTGTAACGTGCCTCCCCCCTCGGTCTTTACAGACAAGGGTTCACGTGTGGCTGGAACAACTGGGTCGGTGTACCAATCAGACATGGGAACAGACAGACACAACACAGCGGAAGCATAGATATACTCTGGGTTTGGTGGAGGTGGAACCCCAGAGCACGGTAAAAGTTGCTACCTGAGTCAAGTATAGACATAGTACACCTCATTGCCTTTACAGGAAAATCTAATGAATACTAAATTATACTAACCAAGGAAGTTACTTTACTGTATAGCGCGAGATCTCGTCACCATAGGGTGGCGAGACTGCACCTGACTACTGATGAGCGATGACAGAGGGTCATCCTCATCTTCTGACTCGTCGGTGAAGCCATGAGTCAGCACTGCTGAGTCAGGAACTAGACCCGCTGAAGGCAGTTCTAATTCCTCTCTAGCATGATAATGTTTCAATTTATTCACATGAATTGTCCTTTCCACCTGGTCCTCGAACACTCCTTTTATAACAAGATTAACCGGCCCCGCCCTTTTAATTACTCTATAGGGTCTTCGCCACCTCGGAGCTAGTTTCCTGCTCTGATTGGCGGGCGCAGCCTCATTCACTCTCAATACGAGGCTTCCTTCCGTCAACTCAAGAGGGCGCACTTTCTTGTCATAAAAATGAGCATACCGAGTCCGTGCCTTCTTGGACGCTTCAGCTGCAATATTCCATGCATTTCTCATTTTTCCAAGGACCTCTGAAGGATAGTCCTCCCCGTATGCAACATTATGTCTGTTAAGCAGACCTGACGGGAAATTGCATGAATTACCAGTAAACAAATGAAGTGGTTGGGTGTTAATTGATTGGTGGATGGCAGTATTCAAGGCGAACTGAACATAGGGTAGGTGTTCATCCCAGGTGTTTGCATCATGTTCAGCAAGGATTGCAAGCATATCCTTGACTGAACGATTAGTCCGTTCCGTCATTCCGTTTGCTTGTGGGTGGTAGGCCGTTGTAAAAGCCGAAGTTGTCTCTAAAATCTTACAAACTTCTCTAAATATATTCCCATTGAATTCTTGACCCCGGTCAGAGACTAAAACTTTAGGAGGTCCGAATACAGTAACGAACCTACGCAAGAACGCATCTGCAACCGTACGAGAATCCTTCTGAGGTAATGCAACTAGTGTAGTGTATCTAGACAGATGGTCAACTAGCACCAACACGTATCTGTTACCCGCATGACTGTGGTGTAAATCAATCAGATCGGCCCCCACACGATCTAACGGTTCACAAATTTCAGGAAATTCCTGAAGTGGGGCTTGTACCTTAAGGGTACCTTTCCTCCTCTGGCAACGAGGGCACGACGTCACGAAATTGATTACCTCAGAAAGTAATCCTGGAAAATAAAATAGAGACTTTGCTTTTAAGTGCGTTTTAAAGATCCCCGGATGCCCTGCAATTTTTGAAGCATGCGCAAGCTTTAACGCTGATGACCGCAACGCGTCCGGAATAACTAGCTGAAATACTGCCCTATCATTCTGGCTATTAACATAATACAGGACGCCCTGTTTCATTTCAAAATCATGAATAGGTAAGTTCTTTTTCTTTTTCGGGTATTTTCCTCCCTCTAAATACTCAATAATCTCTTTCCATCTCGGCTCGTTCATCTGGTATTCTCTCATTTTATCCGATGGAATGGTTTCAATATTTTCATTAATCTGCATTGCCGCTATATTTCTACTTAGCGTATCTGGCACAACATGTGCTGGACCAGGCTTGTACAAGATCTGGAATGAGTGGGCCGAAAGTTCGTGAGACCAGCGTGACATTCGTGGGCATTTCGTTCGCTTTTTAAATATGTGTGTTAATGCTCGATGGTCTGTGTAGATTACAAAATGCCGCTGAAATAGGTAAGGCTCGAAATACCTAACTGATTCTACTACTGCCAGTGCCTCCCGATCCGTAGCTGAATAGCGAACTTCAGGTCCTTTGACCTTCCTACTGAAATAGGCTACTGGATGGGGTAAATTATCTGTGTCTCGCTGAATTAAGCACCCGCCAATAGCAATACCGCTGGCGTCAGTGTGCACTTCCCACTCTTTCTCAAAATCAGGAATAGCCAATACCGGTGTCGTGATTAGTTGGTCTTTCAGTTTGCGATAGGCCTCGTCATGTTCTGATTTCCACACAAACTTCGCATTTTTCTTTGTCAGATCAGTCAGGGGTGCTGAAATGCCAGCGAAACCTTCAATGTGACGACGAAAATATCCGGCCGCCCCCAAAAACCTACGCACGTCCTTTGCGCAACGTTGAAGACGTGCATACTTAAAATTGCTGAAGGCTGACTTTTTAATTACCGTCGCCTGGCTTCCTGTATCAACAAAAGCTGTCAATCTCACACCTTCCACTTTCACCTCAAAAGTAGGCCTACCATCACTAGGAGCCTGCTTTCATGCTTTCGTAGGAGTGACTTCGCAATCCCTCTGTATATGCCCGCGCTTCCAGCAGGAGTAACACCTCCGCGGATCTCTGTTGTTACCCCGCGCAGGGTGGCTCGAACTTGCAGCTGAGGGCTGCTTCCCGCCTGATGAACCCGCGCCACAGTTCCTCGGCTTGGCTCCCTCGCCTTTACTTAACGCCTCTACGTATGGCGACAACTGAGTGCCCGGCGTCTCCGTGCGCATCTGCCTGTCTAAGGCTGTGGCGGCCTGGGGTTGGGGTTGAGGTATGGTGTGGGTGGCCTGGGGTTGGGGTGTGGATGGAGGTTGGGGTTGAGGTATGGTGTGGGTGGCCTCGGGTTGGGGTGTGGATTGAGGTTGGGGTTGAGGTATGGTGTGGGTGACCTCAGGCTGGGGTGTGGATTGAGGTTGGGGTGGGTATGGGGTGGCCTGGGGCTGGAATGGGTATGGGTATGGGTATGGGGTGGCCTGGGGTTGGAATGGGTATGGGTATGGGGTGGCCTGGGGTTGGAATGGGTATGGGTATGGGGTGGCCTGGGGTTGGAATGGGTATGGGTATGGGGTGGCCTGGGGTTGGAATGGGTATGGAGTGGCCTGGGGTTGGGGGAAGGGTTGGTATGGGAACTGAGGATGGGGTTGGGGTTGTTGTAGTGACGGATGAGGTGTACCTAGGTGTTGTGGGTGCTGTGGTATTGGTGTTATGTTGGGTAGTTCCTGCTGTTGGTGTGGTTGTTCATGTTCCCGTTGAACGGGTTGCTGTTCTCTGCCGAGCGAAGTGGGACGTCCTGCCATACTAACTGAGGCCCCCTGTCTGCCCTGCTGGCATGGCGTCGATGTTATTTGTGGGGGAACCCAAGACGGCTCTCCCCACTCATGGGACGACTCCTCGCAAGACTCCCCACTCATGTCAATAATAGTATCGCTACTGGGATGGAAAGATACCCTCGACTGCCGAGTCCCATGCAGAACCCGTGAACTCGTCGCTTCAGTCCCACTGACCCCACCTGTGGTGCCAGTTGAGCCACCTGAGCGATCCCCAGTGGTGTCGGAAGAGGCGCTGTCCTCTACACTTCCACTTCCACTCCCACTGGTCCCTATTGACTGGTCACTGTCTGGGTTAAACATTTTCTGTGATTCCTGGTGTGCCACGTCTCTTCTAAACTACCCTATAGTACACCCTCGACCCGGACTCACTACAACCGTGATCTTACACAAATAATAATAAAAAAAAAAAAAAAAAATCGCAACTCTTTTCCAAGAAACAACTACTAAATCCCCAAAGTAGGAAATACACCGATTTATCGAGAGAATCGCTGAAGTGAATCCAATGAATGAGTGTCTGCCCCGCACTCGTGTCTGACCGTGAAATATCCCGCAGTTCTATTGCTGAAACCTAAGTCCTTTACGTTAAAAAAAATTAAAGAATCTAATTTATATAAAACAATTTAAATGATAACGCAACTAACGCACAGCACTCGTGATGGATTAATAAAGAATATTTACTGTACTTGAATACTAAACGCACTTGAAGTGAGCAGCGTGGCCCCTGATGACTGATGGAGCGGGACCAGCTGCGCTGAAAAAAAACTAAGTCCCGCGCTTTTTCGCTTAAACGCTGAAAAATCAAAATTTTTGTTGTGAAGGAAAATAACTAGTTTTACGTTAATAAACCGCTCTAGCGACTAATATAGACACCCAGGACCTATATATGCTTACCAAAAATTGAATTTTTATCAAAAACTGCGTTTTTACTCAATTGCTGGACTCTGCCAATTTTCCTGACTCCGAGGGAAAAAAAATTTATATCACCCCAAATATCACAAAACTCCTTTGATTCACAAAAATTTGGGTTTCTCGTTCCCAGATATAAATACGTTATTATTTACTACTGACGTTGTATACAGAACAATACTGACACTTCGGGCGGTTTCAACACTCACTAATTCGAATTTTCGTCAAAATCAGAGATTTTCACCTCAAATGGACTCTGACAAAATTACAACACGATTTTCTCGAAAAAATACTAAATTCGGCAAAAATGTAATTATCACTGTTTAATGCTTACGGACAGAATTACGTCCCTTGCGCGCACTAGAGAGTAATACTGACCCTAGGATATACACGAAACATGAAAATTAGAATTTCCGCCAAAAAGTCAGATTCTAGCCCAAGCTGGACTTAGAAAATTTTCCACCTACGTTTCTACTGAAAACAGAATTCTAAGTCTACAAACACAATTCTACCGTCTTACTGGTAACAACTAGAAAATATCATCCGCATCGACTGGGGAATCCTAATGACGCCCAGATCATACACGTGACCCACGAATACAAATTAATTACAGTTAACGACTTTCCGACATTGACTTAGCCGAAAACTTATCCCAAAATACTTAGAAATATTCCACGGACTCTATTAAGCATTTACACGCAACTTACTATCCCTTAAACTCCTTCACTTATCTATCGTGACCGACATATAGCCGTAAGTCCAGAGGATTAACAACGCCTCTGACTTAGACTAATACAACAGGGAATAACAAAACTTAACGTACGCACTTAGCCTAATATGCAAGAAAACGCTAAACACTTGGGAAAAATTTTAACCGGGGATTGAATGTAAGGGAAAAAAAAATTAATCTCTAGAACAACGAAAATAATTGGAAAATTACTTTATAAATTGAAGTATACTTAATTCAAAACTGCACTCGACTTAATCTTATAATTGCTCCTACCGGCTCGCCGTACCACACCTAGCCTAGGGGCCACACCCTCTAGGTTCCAACAGAGCGACACGCAGCTTTCAGCAACAATTATGACTAGGGACGACTCAACCTCCACTAAGTGTGCGATCACTTAGTTGTTGAATCGCTGCTAGGTAGGTTACTAGTCCGTCCCTCGGAGGCCGCAACGCCCTTCACGGATTACGTTTTTCCTAGCGTTTTGGGTCGTCTAATAACGCCCTCGGACTATCTACTGGCGTCCCACAGATATATCCGCCCCCGACAGCCCTCAAGGAACTGCTGTTGAGAGTATGGCGGCTCCCAACACCTCTGAATTAATTGCAATGGGTCGAGTATGGTACCCAGTCCAATCAACTCGGAGCGGTCTCCTTTTCAATAAATCTAATTTTAACAGCCTAATCTTACTAACTAACCTTAATCATATCAGCCCGCATGACCCAAGATTCGCCAATCCCCACTCAAACGCACTTGTGGGGCGCACTGCTAATCCTGGCCCGCGGCTGTCTCCTTAGCATCCGCGCACGTGTTCGAACGGCTAGACGCGTGAGCCTTTCAACAATTTCAAACAAAATTGTTGAAACCACCGCTGTGCACCATTGTAACACGGGTTCGGGTTCCTCTCTCTACTTATCTACCTTCTACTCCCTCTACCCGTATTCTTACTTTTTATTCTCTACCAAGGGACTCCAAAACTTTTACCAAAGCCAACTCCACGCCACGTGGTCCTAAGACGATTGACCGACTTAGGATTCTACACCCAGTATGACGTGACCTAGGCTCTGAACAAAACCCTAGAGTCGCCTCTACGCTGCCACCACCAGACCAGCTACACAGAGCAATGATCGAGGTCTGGATCGATCACGCTAATTAATCAACCTTGGGGCTTGATCCCCACTAGTAGTTTATAACCTCGGAAACTTGAGTGTGGAATTAATTAGATGGGGATGATGAATTCCGATCCGATGTTAAAATCGGCGCCCAATGCAACTCTGCCTCGTGTGGACCACGTGACCAGGACAAGTATACACATAAAACACATGGAAATAATGAAATGCAGAATATTAACAAATTTAATTTATTAAAAGAAAAACTAAAACAAAATCTAAATATGTTCACTCCCTGTCACGTTAACACTCCCTACTTGACCTGACTGGCAAATGAGACTATTTCTATACATAACCATAGCAACTATACCTCTATGTTTTCCAGCTAAGGATGTTGGGCTGGTCTTGGGGAGAGGTAAGATGTTTGACCTCTCCCAGCTGCTCGGCAGATCACACTGATTTGTCCTCGTCTGGCCTAGCCCAGACTAGAACATTGTATCCTTCCGCCTAGTCAAAGTTTTACCAAGTTACTAGCCAGGTTTAAGTTATAACAATTAACCTCTGTTGTACTTAATTGATCCAGACTGGTTGAATTATTTTACTGAATTAAATTACAAACATCTAACGGCAGAGCTGTTCCCGATCCCCAAAATGGTTAATTGAACTTTGAGAAATACTAGACATGTCAACCCTGCTGACCTATGACCGCCGGTCACTCCGCCTTAAAAGTTAGATCTGATTCGTGACGTCACTGATGGTGACTTAAACTCAATAATTAGAATACTCTTGATATTGTATCCAGTACTATTATACAATACAATTTTAATGCAAAATGAATAAAGGCTAATTTTCTCTAAATTACTGAATACTATAGGATGATTCATTATACGCAGCTATGAACAAAGCGTCGGTTATTTCCACCGCGAATTCCCCTGGGGGTCAGGTCACCATGCGGGCTCAGCTTCCCATTCTCTTTTGTCGATAAACCACTCTGGATAATTCTTACAACAGCCTAGTTTGTTACATTAGGAAAAAGACCTGGGTAAATACTGGTTCTGTAAACAGGGTTTGAAGTCATTTCTTATGTTATTATTATGTAATCTTAGCTATAAAATGATCTTAGACAATGGGAAACAGTACGGCAATACCTTATTGAGAAAAACAAGCTTATAATGATTAACGCCATTGCACATTAGGCTTTACAGAAGGCAGCATTTGAATCCCTCTTTGCTATAAACATTAAAAATGGGAATAAACATACTATAACAGAAAACAGACTTATTCAGGGAAGAAGAATACGGGGTGACTATTAGCAATGCCTGTGCGAAATATGATGGGGCCAGGAGCCGGCCTTTTAATCCCCAGGTAAATTGATGACGTCATTGACCATTAGCAATGCCTGTGCATGGCTCACTGGGGCAACGAAAAAACATGGGGCCAAGTCGTGTCCCATAAATCTCACTGGGGCAACGAAAAAACATGGGGCCAAGTCGTGTCCCTTTAATCTCACTGGGGTAACGAAAAAACATGGGGCCAAGTCGTGTCCCTTTAATCTCACTGGGGCAACGAAAAAACATGGGGCCAAGTCGTGTCCCTATAATCTCACTGGGGTAACGAAAAAACATGGGGCCAAGTCGTGTCCCTTAAATCTCACTGGGGCAACGAAAAAACATGGGGCCAAGTCGTGTCCCTTTAATCTCACTGGGGCAACGAAAAAACATGGGGCCAAGTCGTGTCCCTTTAATCTCACTGGGGCAACGAAAAAACATGGGGCCAAGTCGTGTCCCTTTAATCTCACTGGGGCAACGAAAAAACATGGGGCCAAGTCGTGTCCCTTTAATCTCACTGGGGCAACGAAAAACAGGTACGCCAAGTCGTGTCCCCTTAAAACTGTAACGAAAAACAGGTACGCCAGAACGTGTCCCCTTAAAACTGTAACGAAAAACAGGTACGCCAGAACGTGTCCCCTTAAAACTGTAACGAAAAACAGGTACGCCAGAACGTGTCCCCTTAAAACTGTAACGAAAAACAGGTACGCCAGAACGTGTCCCCTTAAAACTGTAACGAAAAACAGGTACGCCAGAACGTGTCCCCTTAAAACTGTAACGAAAAACAGGTACGCCAGAACGTGTCCCCTTAAAACTGTAACGAAAAACAGGTACGCCAGAACGTGTCCCCTTAAAACTGTAACGAAAAACAGGTACGCCAGAACGTGTCCCTCGAAAAAAGCAAAACGGACACGATTTGGCGTACTTTCCACTACTTATAACAGCGTCACCACCACCAACCTCTGAGTGTTATAACAGCGTCACCACAACCAACCCCAGTGTGTTATAACAGCGTCATCACCACCAACCTCTGTGTGTTATAACAGCGTCATTACCACCAACCTCTTTGTGTTATAACAGCGTCACGAACCACCAACCCCCAGTGTTTATAACAGAGTCACCACCATAATCCTTTGTGTGTTATTACATCGTCACCACCACCAACCCCGAGGTGTAATTACAGCGTCACCACCACCAACCACTGTGTGTTATAGCAGCGTCACCACCACCAACCTCTGTGTGTTATAACAGCGTCACCACCACCAACCTATGTGTGTTATAACAGCGTCACCAACACCAAACTCTGTGTGTTATAACAGCGTCACCACCACCAACCTCTGTGTGTTATAACAGCGTCACCACCACGAACCTCTGTGTGTTATAACAGCGTAACAACTATCATCCTTTGTGTGTTATTACATCGTCACCACCACCAACCCCTTGTTGTAATTACAGCGTCACCACCACCAACCACTGTGTGTTATAACAGCGTCACCAACACTAACCTCTTTGTGTTATAACAGCGTCACCACCAGCAACCTTTGTGTTATAACAGCGTCACCACCACCAACCTATGTGTGTTATAACAGCGTCACCAACACCAAACTCTGTGTGTTATAACAGCGTCACCACCACCAACCTCTGTGTGTTATAACAGCGTCACCACCACGAACCTCTGTGTGTTATAACAGCCTCCAGCGTCACCACCATCATCCATTGTGTGTTATAACAGCGTCACCACCACTACCCCTTGTGTGTTATAACAGCGTCACCACCACCTCCAACCACTGTGTGTTATAACAGCGTCACCACCACCAACCCCCAGCGCTTATACCTGAGTCATCACCACCAACCTCTGTGTTGTTTAACAGCGTCACCAACACCAACCTCTGTGTGTTATAACAGCGTCACCAACACCAACCTCTGTGTGTTATAACAGCGTCACCACCACCAACCTCTATGTTTTATAATAGCGTCACAACCATCAACCTCTGTGTGTTATAACAGCGTCACCACCAGCAGCCACTGTCTTATAACAGCATCACCACCACCAACCTCTGTGTGTTATAACAGCGTCACCAACACCAACCAGTGTGTGTTATAGCAGCGTCACCACCACCAACCTCTGTGTGTTATAACAGCGTCACAACAACCAACCTCTGTGTGTTATAACAGCGTCATCTCCACCATCCTCTGTGTGTTATAACAGCGTCACCAACACCAACCTCTTTGTATTATAACAACGTCACCACCAGCAACCTCTGTGTTATAACAGCGTCACCACCACCAACCCCTTTTGTTTATAACAGTCACCACCACCAACCTGTGTGTGTTATAACAGCGTCACCACCACTAACCCCTGTGTGTTATAACAATGTCACCACCACCAACCTCTTTGTGTTATGACAGCGTCACCACCACCAACCTCTGTGTGTTATAACAGCGTCACCACCACCAACCTATATGTGTTATAACAGCGTCACCAACACCAACCTCTGTGTGTTATATCAGCGTCACCACCACCAACCTCTGTGTGTTATAACAGCGTCACCACCACCAACCCCCAGTATTTATAACAGCGTCACCAGCACCAACCTCTGTGTGGTTTATCAGCGTCACCAACACCAACCTCTGTGTTATAACTGCGTCACCACCATCATCCATTGTGTGTTATAACAGCGTCACCACCACTACCCCTTGTGTGTTATAACAGCGTCACCACCACCTCCAACCACTGTGTGTTATAAAAGCGTCACAAACCAACCTCTGTGTGTTATAACAGCGTCACCACCACCAACCTCTGTGTCATATAAAAGTGTGACCACCACCAACCTCTGTGTGTTATATCAGCGTCACAACAACCAACGTCTGTGTGTTATAACAGCGTCACCACAACCAACCACTCTGTGTTAAAACAGCGTCACCACCACCAACCTCCGTGTTATAACAGCGTCACCACCACCAACCTCTGGGTGTTATAACAGCGTCACCTCCAGCAACCTCTTTGTGTTATAACAGCGTCACCACCAGCAACCTCTGTGTTATAACAGCGTCACCACCACCAACCCCCTGTGTTTATAACAGTCACCACCACCAACCTCTGTGTGTTATAACAGCGTAACCAACACCAAACTCTGTGTGTTATAACACCGTCACCACCACCAACCTCTGTTTAATAACAGCGTCACCACCACCAACCTCTGTGTCATATAACAGTGTGACCACCACCAACCTCTGTGTGTTATAACAGCGTCACCACCACCAACCTCTGTGTGTCATAGCAGAGTTACCACCCCCAACCTCTGTGTTATAACAGCGTCACCACCACCAACCTCTATGTGTTATAGCAGCGTCACCATCACCAACCTCTGTATTATAACAGCGTCAACACCACCAACCCCTGTGTTATAACAGCGTCATCACCACCAACTTCTGTGTTTTACAGCGTCACCACCACCAACCTCTGTGTGTTATAACAGCGTCACCACCATCAACCTCTGTGTGTTATAACAGTATTACCACCATCAACCTCTGTGTGTTATAACAGTATTACCATCACCAATCTTTGTATGTTATAACAGCGTCAACTCCACCAACCCCTGTGTAATATAACTGCGTCACCACCACCAACCTCTGTGTCATATAACAGTGTGACCACCACCAACCTCTATGTGTTATAAGAGCGTCACTACCACCAACCTATGTGTGTTATAACAGCGTCACCAACACCAAACTCTGTGTGTTATAACAGCGTCACCACCACCAACCTCTGTGTGTTATAACAGCGTCACCACCAGCAACCTCTGTGTGTTATAACAGCGTCACCACAATCATCCTTTGTGTGTTATAAAAGCGTTACCACCACCAACCCCTGTGTGTTATAACAGCGTCACCACCACCGACCACTGTGTGTTATAACAGCGTCACAAACACCAACCACTGTGTGATATACCAGCGTCACCAACACCAACCCCTGCGTGTTATAACAGCGTCACCAACACCAATCTCTGTGTGTTATAACAGCGTCACCACCACCAACCTCTGTGTTTTATAACAGCGTCACAACCACCAACCCCTGTGTGTTATAACAGCGTCACCACCACCAACCACTGTGTTATAAAAGCGTCACCACCACCAACCTCTGTGATATAACGGCGCCACTATCACCAACCTTTGTATGTTATAACAGCGTCAACTCCACCAACACCTGTGTGTTATAACTGCGTCACCACCACCAACCTCTGGGTGTTATAACAGCGTCACCACCACCAACCTCTGGGTGTTATAACAGCGTCACCACCACCAACCTCTGTGTGTCATAGCAGAGTTACCACCCCCAACCTCTGTGTTATAACAGCGTCACACCACCAACCTCTATGTGTTATAACAGCGTCACCATCACCAACCTCTGTATTTTTTCAGCGTCAACACCACCAACCCCTGTGTTATAACAGCGTTTCAACCACCAACTTCTGTGTTTTACAGTGTCACCACCACCAACCTCCGTGTGTTATAACAGCGTCACCACCATCAACCTCTGTGTGTTATAACAGTTTTACCACCATCAACCTCTGTGTGTTATAATAGTATTACCATCACCAACCTTTGTATGTTATAACAGCGTCAACTCCACCAACCACTGTGTAATATAACTGCGTAACCACCACCAACCTCTGTGTTATAACAGCGTCACCACCACCAACCTCTGTATCATATAACAGTGTGACCACCACCAACCTCTGTGTGTAATAAGAGCGTCACCACCACCAACCTATGTGTGTTATAACAGCGTCACCAACTCCAAACTCTGTGTGTTATAACAGCGTCACCACCACCAACCTCTGTGTGTTATAACAGCGTCACCACCACCAACCTCTGTGTGTTATAACAGCGTCACCACCACCAACCTCTGTGTGTTATAACAGCGTCACCACCATCATCCTTTGTGTGTTATAACAGCGTCACCACCACCAACCCCTGTGTGTTATAACAGCGTTACCACCACCAACCACTATGTGTTATAACAGCGTCACAAACACCAACCCCTGTGTGTTATAACAGCGTCACAAACACCAACCTCTGCGTGTTATAACAGCGTCACCAACACCAACCTTTGTGTGTTATAACAGCGTCACCACCACCAACCTCTGTGTGTTATAACAGCGTCACAACCACCAACCCCTGTGTGTTAGAACAGCGTCACTACCACCAACCACTGTGTTATAACAGCGTCACCACAACCAACCTCTGTGTGTTATAACAGCGACACAACAACCAACCTCTGTGTGTTATAACAGCGTCATCTCCACCATCCTCTGTGTGTTATAACAGCGTCACCAACACCAACCTCTTTGTGTTATAACAGCGTCACCACCAGCAACCTCTGTGTTATAAAAGCGTCACCACCACCAACCCCCTGTGTTTATAACAGTCACCACCACCAACCTGTGTGTGTTATAACAGCGTCACCACCACTCACCCCTGTGTGTTATAACAGCGTAACCAATACGAAGATCTGTGTGTTATAACAGAGTCACCACAACCAACCTGTGTGTGTTATAACAGCGTCACCACCACCAACTTCTGTGTTTTACAGCGTCACCACCACCAACCTCCGTGTGTTATAACAGCGTCACCACCATCAACCTCTGTGTGTTATAACAGTATTACCACCATCAACCTCTGTGTGTTATAATAGTATTACCATCACCAACCTTTGTATGTTTTAACAGCGTCAACTCCACCACCCCCGGTGTAATATAACTGCGTAACCACCACTAACCTCTGTGTTATAACAGCGTCACCACCACCAACCTCTGTGTCATATAACAGTGTGACCACCACAAACCTCTGTGTGTAATAAGAGCGTCACCACCACCAACCTCTGTGTGTTATAACAGCGTCACCACCACCAACCTTTGTGTCTTATAACGGCGTAACCACCACCAACCCCTGTGTGTTAAAACAGCGTCACCACCACCAACCTCTGTGTGTTATAACAGCGTCACCAAAACCAACCTCTGTGTGTTATAACAGCGTCATCACCACCAACCTCTGTGTGTTATAACAGCGTCACCAACACCAACCTCTGTGTGTTATAACAGCGTCACCACCACCAACCTCTATCTTTTATAACAGCGTCACAACCACCAACCTCTGTGTGTTATAACATCGTCACCACCAGCAGCCACTGTGTTATAACAGCATCACCACCACTAACCTCTGTGTGTTATAACAGCGTCACCAACACCAACCTGTGTGTGTTATAGCAGCGTCACCACCACCAACCTCTATGTTTTATAACAGCGTCACTAACACCAACCTCTGTGTGTTATCAAAGAGTCACCACCATCAACCTCTGTGTGTTATAACAGCGTCATCTCCACCATCCTCTGTGTGTTATAACAGCGTCACCAACACCAACCTCTTTTTGTTATAACAACGTCACCACCAGCAACCTCTGTGTTATAACAGCGTCACCACCACCAACCCCTTTTGTTTATAACAGTCACCACCACCAACCTCTGTGTGTTATAACAGCGTCACCACCACCAACCCCCAGTATTTATAACAGCGTCACCACCACCAACCTCTGTGTGGTTTAACAGCGTCACCACCACCAACACCTGTGTTATAACAGCGTCACCACCACCAACCTCTGTGTGTTATAACAGCGTCACAACAACCAACCTCTGTGTGTTATAACAGGGTCATCTCCACCATCCTCTGTGTGTTATAACAGCGTCACCAACACCAACCTCTTTGTGTTATAACAACGTCACCACCAGCAACCTCTGTGTTATAACAGCGTCACCACCACCAACCCCTTTTGTTTTTATCAGTCACCACCACCAACCTCTGTGTGTTATAACAGCGTCACCACCACCAACCCCCAGTATTTATAACAGCATCACCACCACCAACCTCTGTGTGGTTTAACAGCGTCACCAACACCAACCTCTGTGTTATAACAGCGTCACCACCATCATCCATTGTGTGTTATAACAGCGTCACCACCACTACCCCTTGTGTGTTATAACAGCGTCACCACCACCACCAACCACTGTGTGTTATAACAGCGTCACAAACCAACCTCGGTGTGTTATAACAGCGTCACCACCACCAACCTTTGTGTCATATAAAAGTGTGACCACCACCAACCTCTGTGTGTTATATCAGCGTCACAACAACCATCCTCTGTGTGTTATAACAGCGTCATCTCCACCATCCTCAGTGTGTTATAACAGCGTCACCAACACCAACCTCTTTGTGTTATAACAGCGTCACCACCAGCAACCTCTGTGTTATAAGAGCGTCACCACCACCAACCCCCTGTGTTTATATCAGTCACCACCACCAACCTGTGTGTGTTATAACAGCGTCACCACCACTAACTCCTGTGTGTTATAACAGCGTAACCAACACGAAACTCTGTGTGTTATAACAGCATCACCACAACCAACCTCTGTGTGTTATAACAGCGTCACCACCACCAACCTCTGTGTGTTATAACAGCGTCACCACCACCAACCCCCAGTATTTACAACAGCATCACCACCACCAACCCCTGTGTGGTTTAACAGCGTCACCAACACCAACCTCTGTGTGTTATAACAGCGTCACCACCATCAGCCATTGTGTGTTATAACAGCGTCACCACCACTACCCCTTGTGTGTTATAACAGCGTCACCACCACCACCAACCACTGTGTGTTATAACAGCGTCACAAACCAACCTCTGTGTGTTATAACAGCGTCACCACCACCAACCTCTGTGTCATATAAAAGTGTGACCACCAGTAACCTCTGTGTGTTATAACAGCGTCACAACAACCAATCACTGTGTGTTATATCAGCGTCACCACAACCAACCTCTCTGTGTTATAACAGCGTCACCACCACCAACCTCTGTGGTATAACAGCGTCGCCACCACCAACCTCTGGGTGTTATAACAGCGTCACCACCAGCAACCTCTTTGTGTTATAACAGCTTCACCACCAGCAACCTCTGTGTTATAACAGCTTCACCACCACCAACCCCCTGTGTTTATAACAGTCCCCACCACCAACCTCTGTGTGTTATAACAGCGTAACCAACACCAAACTCTGTGTGTTATAACACCGTCACCACCACAAACCTCTGTGTTATAACAGCGTCACCACCACCATCCTCTGTGTCATATAACAGTGTGACCACCACTAACCTCTGTGTGTTATAACAGCGTCACCACCACCAAACTCTGTGTGTCATAGCAGAGTTACCACCCCCAACCTCTGTGTTATAACAGCGTCACCACCACCAACCTCTATGTGTTATAACAGCGTCACCATCACCAACCTCTGTATTATAACAGCGTCAATACCACCAACCCCTGTGTTATAACAGCGTCACCACCACCAACTTCTGAGTTTTACAGCGTCACCACTACCAACCTCTGTGTGTTATAACAGCGTCACCACCCTCAACCTCTGTGTGTTATAACAGTATTACCACCATCAACCTCTGTGTGTTATAACAGTATTACCATCACCAACCTTTGTATGTTATAACAGCGTCAACTCCACCAACCCCTGTGTAATATAACTGCGTCACCACCACCAACCTTTGTATGTTATAACAGCGTCAACTCCACCAACCCCTGTGTAATATAACTGCGTCACCACCACCAACCTCTGTGTCATATAAAAGTTTGACCACCACCAACCTCTGTGTGTTATATCAGCGTCACAACAGTCAACCTCTGTGTGCTATAACAGCGTCACCACAACCAACCTCTCTGTGTTATAACAGCGTCACCACCACCAACCGCTGTATTATAACAGCGTCACCACCACCAACCTCTGTGTGTTATAGCAGCGTCACCAACACCAACCTTTGTGTGTTATAACAGCGTCAACACCACCAACCTCTGTGTGTTATAACAGCGTCACAACCACCAACCCCTGTGTGTTAGAACAGCGTCACCACTACCAACCCCTGTGTTATAACAGCGTCACAACAACCAACCTCTGTGTGTTATAACAGCGTCACAACAACCAACCTCAGTGTGTTATAACAGCGTCATTACCAGCAACCTCTGTGTTATAACAGCGTCACCACCAGCAACCTCTTTGTGTTATAACAGCGTCACCACCAGCAACCTCTGTGTTATAACATCGTCACCACCACCAACCTCTGTGTTTTATAACAGCGTCACAACCACCAACCCCTGTGTGTTATAACGGCGTCACCACCACCAACCACTGTGTTATAAAAGCGTCACCACCACCAACCTCTGTGATATAACGGCGCCACTATCTCCAACCTTTGTATGTTATAACAGCGTCAACTCCACCAACACCTGTGAATTATAACTGCGTCACCACCACCAACCTCTGGGTGTTATAACAGCGTCACCACTACCAACCTCTGGGTGTTATAACAGCGTCACCACCACCAACCTCTGTGTGTCATAGCAGAGTTACCATCCCCAATCTCCTGTGTTTATAACAGTCACCATCACCAACCTGTGTGTGTTATAACAGCGTCACCACCACTAACCCTTGTGTGTTATAACAGCGTAACCAACACCAAACTCTGTGCGTCATAACAGCGTCACCACCACCAACCTCTGTGTGTTATAACAGCGTCACCACCACCAACCTCTGTGTGTTATAACAGCGTCACCACCACCAACCCCCAGTATTTATAACAGCGTCACCACCACCAACCCCTGTGTGAGTTAACAGCGTCACCAACACCAACCTCTGTGTGTTAAAACAGCGTCACCACCATCATCCATTGTGTGTTATAACAGCGTCACCACCACTACCCCTTGTGTGTTATAACAGCGTCACCACCACCACCAACCACTGTGTGTTATAACAGCGTCACAAACCAACCTCTGTGTGTTATAACAGCGTCACCACCACCAACCACTGTGTTATAAAAGCGTCACCACCACCAACCTCTGTGATAAAACGGCGCCACTATCTCCAACCTTTGTATGTTATGACAGCGTCACCACCACCAACCTCTGGGTGTTATAACAGCGTCACCACTACCAACCTCTGTGTGTCATAGCAGAGTTACCACCCCCAACCTCTGTGTTATAACAGCGTCAGCACCACCAACCTCTATGTGTTATAACAGCGTCACCATCACCAACCTCTGTATTATAACAGCGTCAACACCACCAACCCCTGTGTTATAACAGCGTCACCACCACCAACTTCTGTGTTTTACAGCGTCACCACCACCAACCTCCGTGTGTTATAACAGCGTCACCACCATCAACCTCTGTGTGTTATAACAGTATTACCACCATCAACCTCTGAGTGTTATAATAGTATTACCATCACCAACCTTTGTATGTTTTAACAGCGTCAACTCCACCACCCCCGGTGTAATATAACGGCGTAACCACCACTAACCTCTGTGTTATAACAGCGTCACCACCACCAACCTCTGTGTCATATAACAGTGTGACCACCACAAACCTCTGTGTGTAATAAGAGCGTCACCACCACCAACCTCTGTGTGGTATAACAGCGTCACCACCACCAACCTTTGTGTCTTATAACGGCGTAACCACCACCAACCCCTGTGTGTTATAACAGCGTCACCACCACCAACCTCTGTGTGTTATAACAGCGTCACCAACACCAACCTCTGTGTGTTATAACAGCGTCATCACCACCAACCTCTGTGTGTTATAACAGCGTCACCAACACCAACCTCTGTGTGTTATAACAGCGTCACCACCACCAACCTCTATCTTTTATAACAGCGTCACAACCACCAACCTCTGTGTGTTATAACATCGTCACCACCAGCAGCCACTGTGTTATAACAGCATCACCACCACTAACCTCTGTGTGTTATATCAGCGTCACCAACACCAACCTGTGTGTGTTATAGCAGCGTCACCACCACCAACCTCTATGTTTTATAACAGCGTCACTAACACCAACCTCTGTGTGTTATCAAAGCGTCACCACCATCAACCTCTGTGTGTTATAACAGCGTCATCTCCACCATCCTCTGTGTGTTATAACAGCGTCACCAACACCAACCTCTTTTTGTTATAACAACGTCACCACCAGCAACCTCTGTGTTATAACAGCGTCACCACCACCAACCCCTTTTGTTTATAACAGTCACCACCACCAACCTCTGTGTGTTATAACAGCGTCACCACCACCAACCCCCAGTATTTATAACAGCGTCACCACCACCAACCTCTGTGTGGTTTAACAGCGTCACCACCACCAACACCTGTGTTATAACAGCGTCACCACCACCAACCTCTGTGTGTTATAACAGCGTCACAACAACCAACCTCTGTGTGTTATAACAGGGTCATCTCCACCATCCTCTGTGTGTTATAACAGCGTCACCAACACCAACCTCTTTGTGTTATAACAACGTCACCACCAGCAACCTCTGTGTTATAACAGCGTCACCACCACCAACCCCTTTTGTTTTTATCAGTCACCACCACCAACCTCTGTGTGTTATAACAGCGTCACCACCACCAACCCCCAGTATTTATAACAGCGTCACCACCACCAACCTCTGTGTGGTTTAACAGCGTCACCAACACCAACCTCTGTGTTATAACAGCGTCACCACCATCATCCATTGTGTGTTATAACAGCGTCACCACCACTACCCCTTGTGTGTTATAACAGCGTCACCACCACCACCAACCACTGTGTGTTATAACAGCGTCACAAACCAACCTCGGTGTGTTATAACAGCGTCACCACCACCAACCTTTGTGTCATATAAAAGTGTGACCACCACCAACCTCTGTGTGTTATATCAGCGTCACAACAACCATCCTCTGTGTGTTATAACAGCGTCATCTCCACCATCCTCAGTGTGTTATAACAGCGTCACCAACACCAACCTCTTTGTGTTATAACAGCGTCACCACCAGCAACCTCTGTGTTATAAGAGCGTCACCACCAGCAACCCCCTGTGTTTATATCAGTCACCACCACCAACCTGTGTGTGTTATAACAGCGTCACCACCACTAACTCCTGTGTGTTATAACAGCGTAACCAACACGAAACTCTGTGTGTTATAACAGCATCACCACCACCAACCTCTGTGTTATAACAGCGTCACCACCACCAACCCCCAGTATTTACAACAGCGTCACCACCACCAACCCCTGTGTGGTTTAACAGCGTCACCAACACCAACCTCTGTGTGTTATAACAGCGTCACCACAATCAGCCATTGTGTGTTATAACAGCGTCACCACCACTACCCCTTGTGTGTTATAACAGCGTCACCACCACCACCAACCACTGTGTGTTATAACAGGGTCACAAACCAACCTCTGTGTGTTATAACAGCGTCACCACCACCAACCTCTGTGTCATATAAAAGTGTGACCACCAGTAACCTCTGTGTGTTATAACAGCGTCACAACAACCAACCACTGTGTGTTATATCAGCGTCACCACAACCAACCTCTCTGTGTTATAACAGCGTCACCACCACCAACCTCTGTGGTATAACAACGTCGCCACCACCAACCTCTGGGTGTTATAACAGCGTCACCACCAGCAACCTCTTTGTGTTATAACAGCTTCACCACCAGCAACCTCTGTGTTATAACAGCTTCACCACCACCAACCCCCTGTGTTTATAACAGTCACCACCACCAACCTCTGTGTGTTATAACAGCGTAACCAACACCAAACTCTGTGTGTTATAACACCGTCACCACCACAAACCTCTGTGTTATAACAGCGTCACCACCACCATCCTCTGTGTCATATAACAGTGTGACCACCACTAACCTCTGTGTGTTATAACAGCGTCACCACCACCAAACTCTGTGTGTCATAGCAGAGTTACCACCCCCAACCTCTGTGTTATAACAGCGTCACCACCACCAACCTCTATGTGTTATAACAGCGTCACCATCACCAACCTCTGTATTATAACAGCGTCAACACCACCAACCCCTGTGTTATAACAGCGTCACCACCACCAACTTCTGAGTTTTACAGCGTCACCACTACCAACCTCTGTGTGTTATAACAGCGTCACCACCCTCAACCTCTGTGTGTTATAACAGTATTACCACCATCAACCTCTGTGTGTTATAACAGTATTACCATCACCAACCTTTGTATGTTATAACAGCGTCAACTCCACCAACCCCTGTGTAATATAACTGCGTCACTACCACCAACCTTTGTATGTTATAACAGCGTCAACTCCACCAACCCCTGTGTAATATAACTGCGTCACCACCACCATCCTCTGTGTCATATAAAAGTTTGACCACCACCAACCTCTGTGTGTTATATCAGCGTCACAACAGTCAACCTCTGTGTGCTATAACAGCGTCACCACAACCAACCTCTCTGTGTTATAACAGCGTCACCACCACCAACCGCTGTATTATAACAGCGTCACCACCACCAACCTCTGTGTGTTATAGCAGCGTCACCAACACCAACCTTTGTGTGTTATAACCGCGTCAACACCACCAACCTCTGTGTGTTATAACAGCGTCACAACCACCAACCCCTGTGTGTTAGAACAGCGTCACCACTACCAACCCCTGTGTTATAACAGCGTCACAACAACCAACCTCTGTGTGTTATAACAGCGTCACAACAACCAACCTCAGTGTGTTATAACAGCGTCATTACCAGCAACCTCTGTGTTATAACAGCGTCACCACCAGCAACCTCTTTGTGTTATAACAGCGTCACCACCAGCAACCTCTGTGTTATAACAGCGTCACAACAACCAACCTCTGTGTGTTATAACAGCGTCACAACAACCAACCTCAGTGTGTTATAACAGCGTCATTACCAGCAACCTCTGTGTTATAACAGCGTCACCACCAGCAACCTCTTTGTGTTATAACAGCGTCACCACCAGCAACCTCTGTGTTATAACATCGTCACCACCACCAACCTCTGTGATATAACGGCGCCACTATCACCAACATTTGTATGTTATAACAGCGTCAATTCTACCAACACCTGTGTTTTATAACTGCGTCACCACCACCAACCTCTGGGTGTTATAACAGTGTCACCACCACCAATCTCTGTGTGTCATAGCAGAGTTACCACCCCCAACCTCTGTGTTATAACAGCGTCACCACAACCAACCTCTATGAGTTATAACAGCGTCACCATCACCAACCTCTGTATTATAACAGCGTCAACACCACCAACCCCTGTGTTATAACAGCGTCACCACCACCAACTTCTGTGTTTTACAGCGTCACCACCACCAACCTCCGTGTGTTATAACAGCGTCATTACCATCAACCTCTGTGTGTTATAACAGTATTACCACCATCAACCTCTGTGTGTTATAACAGTATTACCATCACCAACCTTTGTATGTTATAACAGCGTCAACTCCACCAACCCCTGTGTAACATAACAGCGTCACCACCACCAACCTCTGTGTCATATAAAAGTGTGACCACCACCAACCTCTGTGTGTTATATCAGCGTCACAACAACCAACCTCTGTGTGTTATAACAGCGTCACCACAACCAACCTCTCTGTGTTATAACAGGGTCACCACCACCAACCTCTGTGTTATAACAGCGTCACCAACACCAACCTTTGTGTGTTATAACAGCGTCACCACCACCAACCTCTGTGTGTTATAACAGCGTCACAACCACTAACCCCTGTGTGTTAGAACAGCGTCATCACCACCAACCTCTGTGTGTTATAACAGCGTCATTACCACCAACCTCTTTGTGTTATAACAGCGTCACGAACCACCAACCCCCAGTGTTTATAACAGAGTCACCACCATAATCCTTTGTGTGTTATTACATCGTCACCACAACCAACCCCGAGGTGTAATTACAGCGTCACCACCACCAACCACTGTGTGTTATAGCAGCGTCACCACCACCAACCTCTGTGTGTTATAACAGCGTCACCACCACCAACCTATGTGTGTTATAACAGCGTCACCAACACCAAACTCTGTGTGTTATAACAGCGTCACCACCACCAACCTCTGTGTGTTATAACAGCGTCACCACCACGAACCTCTGTGTGTTATAACAGCGTAACAACTATCATCCTTTGTGTGTTATTACATCGTCACCACCACCAACCCCTTGTTGTAATTACAGCGTCACCACCACCAACCACTGTGTGTTATAACAGCGTCACCAACACTAACCTCTTTGTGTTATAACAGCGTCACCACCAGCAACCTTTGTGTTATAACAGCGTCACCACCACCAACCTATGTGTGTTATAACAGCGTCACCAACACCAAACTCTGTGTGTTATAACAGCGTCACCACCACCAACCTCTGTGTGTTATAACAGCGTCACCACCACGAACCTCTGTGTGTTATAACAGCCTCCAGCGTCACCACCATCATCCATTGTGTGTTATAACAGCGTCACCACCACTACCCCTTGTGTGTTATAACAGCGTCACCACCACCTCCAACCACTGTGTGTTATAACAGCGTCACCACCACCAACCCCCAGCGCTTATACCTGAGTCATCACCACCAACCTCTGTGTTGTTTAACAGCGTCACCAACACCAACCTCTGTGTGTTATAACAGCGTCACCAACACCAACCTCTGTGTGTTATAACAGCGTCACCACCACCAACCTCTATGTTTTATAATAGCGTCACAACCATCAACCTCTGTGTGTTATAACAGCGTCACCACCAGCAGCCACTGTCTTATAACAGCATCACCACCACCAACCTCTGTGTGTTATAACAGCGTCACCAACACCAACCAGTGTGTGTTATAGCAGCGTCACCACCACCAACCTCTGTGTGTTATAACAGCGTCACAACAACCAACCTCTGTGTGTTATAACAGTGTCATCTCCACCATCCTCTGTGTGTTATAACAGCGTCACCAACACCAACCTCTTTGTATTATAACAACGTCACCACCAGCAACCTCTGTGTTATAACAGCGTCACCACCACCAACCCCTTTTGTTTATAACAGTCACCACCACCAACCTGTGTGTGTTATAACAGCGTCACCACCACTAACCCCTGTGTGTTATAACAATGTCACCACCACCAACCTCTTTGTGTTATGACAGCGTCACCACCACCAACCTCTGTGTGTTATAACAGCGTCACCACCACCAACCTATATGTGTTATAACAGCGTAACCAACACCAAACTCTGTGTGTTATAACAGCGTCACCAACACCAACCTCTGTGTGTTATATCAGCGTCACCACCACCAACCTCTGTGTGTTATAACAGCGTCACCACCACCAACCCCCAGTATTTATAACAGCGTCACCAGCACCAACCTCTGTGTGGTTTATCAGCGTCACCAACACCAACCTCTGTGTTATAACTGCGTCACCACCATCATCCATTGTGTGTTATAACAGCGTCACCACCACTACCCCTTGTGTGTTATAACAGCGTCACCACCACCTCCAACCACTGTGTGTTATAACAGCGTCACAAACCAACCTCTGTGTGTTATAACAGCGTCACCACCACCAACCTCTGTGTCATATAAAAGTGTGACCACCACCAACCTCTGTGTGTTATATCAGCGTCACAACAACCAACGTCTGTGTGTTATAACAGCGTCACCACAACCAACCACTCTGTGTTAAAACAGCGTCACCACCACCAACCTCCGTGTTATAACAGCGTCACCACCACCAACCTCTGGGTGTTATAACAGCGTCACCTCCAGCAACCTCTTTGTGTTATAACAGCGTCACCACCAGCAACCTCTGTGTTATAACAGCGTCACCACCACCAACCCCCTGTGTTTATAACAGTCACCACCACCAACCTCTGTGTGTTATAACAGCGTAACCAACACCAAACTCTGTGTGTTATAACACCGTCACCACCACCAACCTCTGTTTAATAACAGCGTCACCACCACCAACTTCTGTGTCATATAACAGTGTGACCACCACCAACCTCTGTGTGTTATAACAGCGTCACCACCACCAACCTCTGTGTGTCATAGCAGAGTTACCACCCCCAACCTCTGTGTTATAACAGCGTCACCACCACCAACCTCTATGTGTTATAGCAGCGTCACCATCACCAACCTCTGTATTATAACAGCGTCAACACCACCAACCCCTGTGTTATAACAGCGTCATCACCACCAACTTCTGTGTTTTACAGCGTCACCACCACCAACCTCTGTGTGTTATAACAGCGTCACCACCATCAACCTCTGTGTGTTATAACAGTATTACCACCATCATCCTCTGTGTGTTATAACAGTATTACCATCACCAATCTTTGTATGTTATAACAGCGTCAACTCCACCAACCCCTGTGTAATATAACTGCGTCACCACCACCAACCTCTGTGTCATATAACAGTGTGACCACCACCAACCTCTATGTGTTATAAGAGCGTCACTACCACCAACCTATGTGTGTTATAACAGCGTCACCAACACCAAACTGTGTGTTATAACAGCGTCACCACCACCAACCTCTGTGTGTTATAACAGCGTCACCACCAGCAACCTCTGTGTGTTATAACAGCGTCACCACAATCATCCTTTGTGTGTTATAAAAGCGTTACCACCACCAACCCCTGTGTGTTATAACAGCGTCACCACCACCGACCACTGTGTGTTATAACAGCGTCACAAACACCAACCACTGTGTGATATACCAGCGTCACCAACACCAACCCCTGCGTGTTATAACAGCGTCACCAACACCAATCTCTGTGTGTTATAACAGCGTCACCACCACCAACCTCTGTGTTTTATAACAGCGTCACAACCACCAACCCCTGTGTGTTATAACAGCGTCACCACCACCAACCACTGTGTTATAAAAGCGTCACCACCACCAACCTCTGTGATATAACGGCGCCACTATCACCAACCTTTGTATGTTATAACAGCGTCAACTCCACCAACACCTGTGTGTTATAACTGCGTCACCACCACCAACCTCTGGGTGTTATAACAGCGTCACCACCACCAACCTCTGGGTGTTATAACAGCGTCACCACCACCAACCTCTGTGTGTCATAGCAGAGTTACCACCCCCAACCTCTGTGTTATAACAGCGTCACACCACCAACCTCTATGTGTTATAACAGCGTCACCATCACCAACCTCTGTATTTTTTCAGCGTCAACACCACCAACCCCTGTGTTATAACAGCGTTTCAACCACCAACTTCTGTGTTTTACAGTGTCACCACCACCAACCTCCGTGTGTTATAACAGCGTCACCACCATCAACCTCTGTGTGTTATAACAGTTTTACCACCATCAACCTCTGTGTGTTATAATAGTATTACCATCACCAACCTTTGTATGTTATAACAGCGTCAACTCCACCAACCACTGTGTAATATAACTGCGTAACCACCACCAACCTCTGTGTTATAACAGCGTCACCACCACCAACCTCTGTATCATATAACAGTGTGACCACCACCAACCTCTGTGTGTAATAAGAGCGTCACCACCACCAACCTATGTGTGTTATAACAGCGTCACCAACTCCAAACTCTGTGTGTTATAACAGCGTCACCACCACCAACCTCTGTGTGTTATAACAGCGTCACCACCACCAACCTCTGTGTGTTATAACAGCGTCACCACCACCAACCTCTGTGTGTTATAACAGCGTCACCACCATCATCCTTTGTGTGTTATAACAGCGTCACCACCACCAACCCCTGTGTGTTATAACAGCGTTACCACCACCAACCACTATGTGTTATAACAGCGTCACAAACACCAACCCCTGTGTGTTATAACAGCGTCACAAACACCAACCTCTGCGTGTTATAACAGCGTCACCAACACCAACCTTTGTGTGTTATAACAGCGTCACCACCACCAACCTCTGTGTGTTATAACAGCGTCACAACCACCAACCCCTGTGTGTTAGAACAGCGTCACTACTACCAACCACTGTGTTATAACAGCGTCACCACAACCAACCTCTGTGTGTTATAACAGCGACACAACAACCAACCTCTGTGTGTTATAACAGCGTCATCTCCACCATCCTCTGTGTGTTATAACAGCGTCACCAACACCAACCTCTTTGTGTTATAACAGCGTCACCACCAGCAACCTCTGTGTTATAAAAGCGTCACCACCACCAACCCCCTGTGTTTATAACAGTCACCACCACCAACCTGTGTGTGTTATAACAGCGTCACCACCACTAACCCCTGTGTGTTATAACAGCGTAACCAATACGAAGATCTGTGTGTTATAACAGAGTCACCACAACCAACCTGTGTGTGTTATAACAGCGTCACCACCACCAACTTCTGTGTTTTACAGCGTCACCACCACCAACCTCCGTGTGTTATAACAGCGTCACCACCATCAACCTCTGTGTGTTATAACAGTATTACCACCATCAACCTCTGTGTGTTATAATAGTATTACCATCATCAACCTTTGTATGTTTTAACAGCGTCAACTCCACCACCCCCGGTGTAATTTAACTGCGTAACCACCACTAACCTCTGTGTTATAACAGCGTCACCACCACCAACCTCTGTGTCATATAACAGTGTGACCACCACAAACCTCTGTGTGTAATAAGAGCGTCACCACCACCAACCTCTGTGTGTTATAACAGCGTCACCACCACCAACCTTTGTGTCTTATAACGGCGTAACCACCACCAACCCCTGTGTGTTATAACAGCGTCACCACCACCAACCTCTGTGTGTTATAACAGCGTCACCAACACCAACCTCTGTGTGTTATAACAGCGTCATCACCACCAACCTCTGTGTGTTATAACAGCGTCACCAACACCAACCTCTGTGTGTTATAACAGCGTCACCACCACCAACCTCTATCTTTTATAACAGCGTCACAACCACCAACCTCTGTGTGTTATAACATCGTCACCACCAGCAGCCACTGTGTTATAACAGCATCACCACCACTAACCTCTGTGTGTTATAACAGCGTCACCAACACCAACCTGTGTGTGTTATAGCAGCGTCACCACCACCAACCTCTATGTTTTATAACAGCGTCACTAACACCAACCTCTGTGTGTTATCAAAGAGTCACCACCATCAACCTCTGTGTGTTATAACAGCGTCATCTCCACCATCCTCTGTGTGTTATAACAGCGTCACCAACACCAACCTCTTTTTGTTATAACAACGTCACCACCAGCAACCTCTGTGTTATAACAGCGTCACCACCACCAACCCCTTTTGTTTATAACAGTCACCACCACCAACCTCTGTGTGTTATAACAGCGTCACCACCACCAACCCCCAGTATTTATAACAGCGTCACCACCACCAACCTCTGTGTGGTTTAACAGCGTCACCACCACCAACACCTGTGTTATAACAGCGTCACCACCACCAACCTCTGTGTGTTATAACAGCGTCACAACAACCAACCTCTGTGTGTTATAACAGGGTCATCTCCACCATCCTCTGTGTGTTATAACAGCGTCACCAACACCAACCTCTTTGTGTTATAACAACGTCACCACCAGCAACCTCTGTGTTATAACAGCGTCACCACCACCAACCCCTTTTGTTTTTATCAGTCACCACCACCAACCTCTGTGTGTTATAACAGCGTCACCACCACCAACCCCCAGTATTTATAACAGCGTCACCACCACCAACCTCTGTGTGGTATAACAGCGTCACCAACACCAACCTCTGTGTTATAACAGCGTCACCACCATCATCCATTGTGTGTTATAACAGCGTCACCACCACTACCCCTTGTGTGTTATAACAGCGTCACCACCACCACCAACCACTGTGTGTTATAACAGCGTCACAAACCAACCTCGGTGTGTTATAACAGCGTCACCACCACCAACCTTTGTGTCATATAAAAGTGTGACCACCAACAACCTCTGTGTGTTATATCAGCGTCACAACAACCATCCTCTGTGTGTTATAACAGCGTCATCTCCACCATCCTCAGTGTGTTATAACAGCGTCACCAACACCAACCTCTTTGTGTTATAACAGCGTCACCACCAGCAACCTCTGTGTTATAAGAGCGTCACCACCACCAACCCCCTGTGTTTATATCAGTCACCACCACCAACCTGTGTGTGTTATAACAGCGTCACCACCACTAACTCCTGTGTGTTATAACAGCGTAACCAACACGAAACTCTGTGTGTTATAACAGCATCACCACAACCAACCTCTGTGTGTTATAACAGCGTCACCACCACCAACCTCTGTGTGTTATAACAGCGTCACCACCACCAACCCCCAGTATTTACAACAGCGTCACCACCACCAACCCCTGTGTGGTTTAACAGCGTCACCAACACCAACCTCTGTGTGTTATAACAGCGTCACCACCATCAGCCATTGTGTGTTATAACAGCGTCACCACCACTACCCCTTGTGTGTTATAACAGCGTCACCACCACCACCAACCACTGTGTGTTATAACAGCGTCACAAACCAACCTCTGTGTGTTATAACAGCGTCACCACCACCAACCTCTGTGTCATATAAAAGTGTGACCACCAGTAACCTCTGTGTGTTATAACAGCGTCACAACAACCAATCACTGTGTGTTATATCAGCGTCACCACAACCAACCTCTCTGTGTTATAACAGCGTCACCACCACCAACCTCTGTGGTATAACAGCGTCGCCACCACCAACCTCTGGGTGTTATAACAGCGTCACCACCAGCAACCTCTTTGTGTTATAACAGCTTCACCACCAGCAACCTCTGTGTTATAACAGCTTCACCACCACCAACCCCCTGTGTTTATAACAGTCCCCACCACCAACCTCTGTGTGTTATAACAGCGTAACCAACACCAAACTCTGTGTGTTATAACACCGTCACCACCACAAACCTCTGTGTTATAACAGCGTCACCACCACCATCCTCTGTGTCATATAACAGTGTGACCACCACTAACCTCTGTGTGTTATAACAGCGTCACCACCACCAAACTCTGTGTGTCATAGCAGAGTTACCACCCCCAACCTCTGTGTTATAACAGCGTCACCACCACCAACCTCTATGTGTTATAACAGCGTCACCATCACCAACCTCTGTATTATAACAGCGTCAATACCACCAACCCCTGTGTTATAACAGCGTCACCACCACCAACTTCTGAGTTTTACAGCGTCACCACTACCAACCTCTGTGTGTTATAACAGCGTCACCACCCTCAACCTCTGTGTGTTATAACAGTATTACCACCATCAACCTCTGTGTGTTATAACAGTATTACCATCACCAACCTTTGTATGTTATAACAGCGTCAACTCCACCAACCCCTGTGTAATATAACTGCGTCACCACCACCAACCTTTGTATGTTATAACAGCGTCAACTCCACCAACCCCTGTGTAATATAACTGCGTCACCACCACCAACCTCTGTGTCATATAAAAGTTTGACCACCACCATCCTCTGTGTGTTATATCAGCGTCACAACAGTCAACCTCTGTGTGCTATAACAGCGTCACCACAACCAACCTCTCTGTGTTATAACAGCGTCACCACCACCAACCGCTGTATTATAACAGCGTCACCACCACCAACCTCTGTGTGTTATAGCAGCGTCACCAACACCAACCTTTGTGTGTTATAACAGCGTCAACACCACCAACCTCTGTGTGTTATAACAGCGTCACAACCACCAACCCCTGTGTGTTAGAACAGCGTCACCACTACCAACCCCTGTGTTATAACAGCGTCACAACAACCAACCTCTGTGTGTTATAACAGCGTCACAACAACCAACCTCAGTGTGTTATAACAGCGTCATTACCAGCAACCTCTGTGTTATAACAGCGTCACCACCAGCAACCTCTTTGTGTTATAACAGCGTCACCACCAGCAACCTCTGTGTTATAACATCGTCACCACCACCAACCTCTGTGTTTTATAACAGCGTCACAACCACCAACCCCTGTGTGTTATAACGGCGTCACCACCACCAACCACTGTGTTATAAAAGCGTCACCACCACCAACCTCTGTGATATAACGGCGCCACTATCTCCAACCTTTGTATGTTATAACAGCGTCAACTCCACCAACACCTGTGAATTATAACTGCGTCACCACCACCAACCTCTGGGTGTTATAACAGCGTCACCACTACCAACCTCTGGGTGTTATAACAGCGTCACCATCACCAACCTCTGTATTATAACAGCGTCAACACCACCAACCCCTGTGTTATAACAGCGTCACCACCACCAACTTCTGTGTTTTACAGCGTCACCACCACCAACCTCCGTGTGTTATAACAGCGTCACCACCATCAACCTCTGTGTGTTATAACAGTATTACCACCATCAACCTCTGTGTGTTATAATAGTATTACCATCACCAACCTTTGTATGTTTTAACAGCGTCAACTCCACCACCCCCGGTGTAATATAACTGCGTAACCACCACTAACCTCTGTGTTATAACAGCGTCACCACCACCAACCTCTGTGTCATATAACAGTGTGACCACCACAAACCTCTGTGTGTAATAAGAGCGTCACCACCACCAACCTCTGTGTGTTATAACAGCGTCACCACCACCAACCTTTGTGTCTTATAACGGCGTAACCACCACCAACCCCTGTGTGTTATAACAGCGTCACCACCACCAACCTCTGTGTGTTATAACAGCGTCACCAACACCAACCTCTGTGTGTTATAACAGCGTCATCACCACCAACCTCTGTGTGTTATAACAGCGTCACCAACACCAACCTCTGTGTGTTATAACAGCGTCACCACCACCAACCTCTATCTTTTATAACAGCGTCACAACCACCAACCTCTGTGTGTTATAACATCGTCACCACCAGCAGCCACTGTGTTATAACAGCATCACCACCACTAACCTCTGTGTGTTATATCAGCGTCACCAACACCAACCTGTGTGTGTTATAGCAGCGTCACCACCACCAACCTCTATGTTTTATAACAGCGTCACTAACACCAACCTCTGTGTGTTATCAAAGCGTCACCACCATCAACCTCTGTGTGTTATAACAGCGTCATCTCCACCATCCTCTGTGTGTTATAACAGCGTCACCAACACCAACCTCTTTTTGTTATAACAACGTCACCACCAGCAACCTCTGTGTTATAACAGCGTCACCACCACCAACCCCTTTTGTTTATAACAGTCACCACCACCAACCTCTGTGTGTTATAACAGCGTCACCACCACCAACCCCCAGTATTTATAACAGCGTCACCACCACCAACCTCTGTGTGGTTTAACAGCGTCACCACCACCAACACCTGTGTTATAACAGCGTCACCACCACCAACCTCTGTGTGTTATAACAGCTTCACAACAACCAACCTCTGTGTGTTATAACAGGGTCATCTCCACCATCCTCTGTGTGTTATAACAGCGTCACCAACACCAACCTCTTTGTGTTATAACAACGTCACCACCAGCAACCTCTGTGTTATAACAGCGTCACCACCACCAACCCCTTTTGTTTTTATCAGTCACCACCACCAACCTCTGTGTGTTATAACAGCGTCACCACCACCAACCCCCAGTATTTATAACAGCGTCACCACCACCAACCTCTGTGTGGTTTAACAGCGTCACCAACACCAACCTCTGTGTTATAACAGCGTCACCACCATCATCCATTGTGTGTTATAACAGCGTCACCACCACCAACCCCCAGTATTTATAACAGCGTCACCACCACCAACCTCTGTGTGGTTTAACAGCGTCACCACCACCAACCACTGTGTGTTATAACAGCGTCACAAACCAACCTCGGTGTGTTATAACAGCGTCACCACCACCAACCTTTGTGTCATATAAAAGTGTGACCACCACCAACCTCTGTGTGTTATATCAGCGTCACAACAACCATCCTCTGTGTGTTATAACAGCGTCATTTCCACCATCCTCAGTGTGTTATAACAGCGTCACCAACACCAACCTCTTTGTGTTATAACAGCGTCACCACCAGCAACCTCTGTGTTATAAGAGCGTCACCACCAGCAACCCCCTGTGTTTATATCAGTCACCACCACCAACCTGTGTGTGTTATAACAGCGTCACCACCACTAACTCCTGTGTGTTATAACAGCGTAACCAACACGAAACTCTGTGTGTTATAACAGCATCACCACAACCAACCTCTGTGTGTTATAACAGCGTCACCACCACCAACCTCTGTGTGTTATAACAGCGTCACCACCACCAACCCCCAGTATTTACAACAGCGTCACCACCACCAACCCCTGTGTGGTTTAACAGCGTCACCAACACCAACCTCTGTGTGTTATAACAGCGTCACCACAATCAGCCATTGTGTGTTATAACAGCGTCACCACCACTACCCCTTGTGTGTTATAACAGCGTCACCACCACCACCAACCACTGTGTGTTATAACAGCGTCACAAACCAACCTCTGTGTGTTATAACAGCGTCACCACCACCAACCTCTGTGTCATATAAAAGTGTGACCACCAGTAACCTCTGTGTGTTATAACAGCGTCACAACAACCAACCACTGTGTGTTATGTCAGCGTCACCACAACCAACCTCTCTGTGTTATAACAGCGTCACCACCACCAACCTCTGTGGTATAACAACGTCGCCACCACCAACCTCTGGGTGTTATAACAGCGTCACCACCAGCAACCTCTTTGTGTTATAACAGCTTCACCACCAGCAACCTCTGTGTTATAACAGCTTCACCACCACCAACCCCCTGTGTTTATAACAGTCACCACCACCAACCTCTGTGTGTTATAACAGCGTAACCAACACCAAACTCTGTGTGTTATAACACCGTCACCACCACAAACCTCTGTGTTATAACAGCGTCACCACCACCATCCTCTGTGTCATATAACAGTGTGACCACCACTAACCTCTGTGTGTTATAACAGCGTCACCACCACCAAACTCTGTGTGTCATAGCAGAGTTACCACCCCCAACCTCTGTGTTATAACAGCGTCACCACCACCAACCTCTATGTGTTATAACAGCGTCACCATCACCAACCTCTGTATTATAACAGCGTCAACACCACCAACCCCTGTGTTATAACAGCGTCACCACCACCAACTTCTGAGTTTTACAGCGTCACCGCTACCAACCTCTGTGTGTTATAACAGCGTCACCACCCTCAACCTCTGTGTGTTATAACAGTATTACCACCATCAACCTCTGTGTGTTATAACAGTATTACCATCACCAACCTTTGTATGTTATAACAGCGTCAACTCCACCAACCCCTGTGTAATATAACTGCGTCACTACCACCAACCTTTGTATGTTATAACAGCGTCAACTCCACCAACCCCTGTGTAATATAACTGCGTCACCACCACCAACCTCTGTGTCATATAAAAGTTTGACCACCACCAAACTCTGTGTGTTATATCAGCGTCACAACAGTCAACCTCTGTGTGCTATAACAGCGTCACCACAACCAACCTCTCTGTGTTATAACAGCGTCACCACCACCAACCGCTGTATTATAACAGCGTCACCACCACCAACCTCTGTGTGTTATAGCAGCATCACCAACACCAACCTTTGTGTGTTATAACCGCGTCAACACCACCAACCTCTGTGTGTTATAACAGCGTCACAACCACCAACCCCTGTGTGTTAGAACA